>NC_053163.1:3852074-3877074 GCF_016835505.1 Polypterus senegalus | reverse complement strand
CCCTTGAGTCCCCTCATTCACAGCCTCATCTACAGACCCACACTCTTGCTGAGATGATGACAGTTTACTCTTCAAAGTCCAACCCAGATGGCCTTCATTAATTTTTCTTTCCACTTCTAGCACTTCATCCATACATGGCATAGGAGAAATCTGCATTCTAATGATAGGAAAGGGTTCAATTTTATTGAGCTCCTCTTTAGCACTGTGTTTGTTATCCTCCTCCTTCATAATAATGGACTTCTGCTTCACATAATCATCTGAAACTCTCACAATGTCCACTTCAATATTTTCCTCCTTAATATCTCCATAAATCTGCTCATCACATCTCTCTTCAGTTTTCCAAACTCCATGGACTGCACTTCTGTCTCCATTCTCACTAATAAAGGTCAAAGCGTCCAGTTGTGAGTGGGCCATCACCCTCATAAGGGCCTGTGTAAGACGATAAAGAGCAAAAATTAGAAATACTGACTTACGACACAAGACATTTAGAAAACAACTGAGGTAAATAATAAACTCGGACTTTACTGTGTAACCCTGCCCTATTTATGTGGGCATACTGGTAATTAAAATGAAATGCATGAAGAATAAAAACACTTCCAATCATCAGCAACTGTTAGACTGCTAGAACCTACAAATGTCTCTGAAATCACTTGAAAGTGAGAAAAGTAATCAACACCGTATTTAACAATAGCTGACTTGTCTTTAGTGTTTGGAATCAACAGAATATTTCAAAATAAGAACACAAGTGGAAGAGGCACGGATGCAAATTATGGGACTCTTCATCTAATATTTGGTTACACAACCTTTAGAGGCCATCACTGCCAACAAGTGATTCCTGGCGCTCTCCATGAGACTTCCCGGTCTTCTGGCCCACTTGTCCTCCGCAAACCACGCCAGCTATGTCAGCTTTCAAGGGGGTCTTTTCCAGACTGCAGGTTTCATTTCATTCCATAGACGTTTTACTGGATTCAAGTCAAGGCTCATAGACGGCCACCTCAGAATAGTCCAAAGTTTTGTTCTTCGCCATTCTTGGTTCTTTTAGGTGTGTGTTTTCACTCATTATCCTGTTGGAGGGTCCATGACCTGTGACAGAGACAGAGCTTTCTGACACTGGGTGGTACGTTTCACTCCAGAATGTCTTGATGGTCTTGAGGTTTCATTGCTCACTCTTCAAAATCAAGGAGCCAGAGTGGTTCTTCAGAGCGATGCCATAGGGGAAACATTTTTGGTTCTCAGAAGACCCCTCCAGAACACAAATTGAAATGGCATGGATACAAATTATGGGGCCCTTCATCTAAATATTTGGTTGCACAACCTTTAGAGGCTATTACTGCTAACATATGATTCCTGGAGCTCTCCATGAGACTTCGGCACCTGTCCACAGGTCGTATGGCCCACTCATCATGAGCAAACCGCTTCAACTATGTCAACTTTCAAGGGGTTTTCTCCAGACTGCATGTTTCACTTCTTTCCACTGATGTTCCATTGGATTCAAATCTGGGCTCATAGAAGGTCACTTCACAATAGTTCAATGTGTTGTTCTTAGCCATTCTTGATGCTATTAGTTTTGTGTTTTGGCCCCTTATCCCGTTGGAGGGTTCATGACCTGCGACTGAGACAGAGCTTTCTGACACTGGGCTGGACGTTTCACTCCAGAATGTCTTAATGGTCTTGAGATTTCATTGTGTCCTGCACTGACTCAAGGTACCTGTGCCCATACACAGCAAAGCATTCCAGAAACATAAGCGAGTTTCCCAGTATCTGTAGTGTTCTTCATACTCCAAAAGTTTAGATGCCTAAAGATGAATGCATTATTGGTGGATCTTTATGGCGAATCAGACGCCAAATCTCCAGTTGCTGTTTATTTGCCATTACTCCCTTTTATCCACCATGGCTGAAGCAGATCAAGATTTAATGCTTCTTATTCCCGGAGAATTACTTTATGCCAAAATTAGAAAATAACTGAGTTTAGTAAACTTAGACTGTCGCCTCCGTCAACTTTGCAACACAAGTCTGCTCTCCTCCAATTCCTAATGCATAATAAACAAAGTGCTGCCCCACATTTTATTCTCTTTATGCATCTACACGCTGCGCTATGACTAATTGGGAAATAGTAATGTGTCTGTCTGTATCTTAAAATCCCACATTGCCCCCGTCCACGACCCCATTTCTTTCTCTGGTGTTCTCCCTTCCATTTTAAAGACACCTCGCACTCCGCTCTTATTCTCCTTCTCTGATTATTTCTGTGACTCGAATAGCCCCGCGGCCCCCCAGTTTATCGGCTCCGGATTTCTTATCCCCGCCTCTCTCAGTCAAGTCACCTCCTTGTTTAGCTAATACCTGACCAGTTAGTCCTCCGCTCGTCTTCAGTATCTGCTGTTTGGAAGAGCAGACAGGGCGAGTCTTCTTCCAGCGTTTTTAACAGCTTCTGCTCCTCGGCTCTCTCCAGATCATCCGAGGTTTCCGCTGGTTGCTCCCTGATGTCGATTTCGCACTCGGCTCTACTGTTGTCTAGCAAGAGTTTTTATTAGTGCAGTCAAGAATTTCGAAGTTGCGGTTTTGTTGTCACTGTGAACTGCAGAAGGATGATCAACAGAGAAACGCAGAGCGCGCAGGGAAGTGCCACTGCGCATGTGCCCGGTGAAATGCCTTGGAATGCGCATGTCGCGGCTCTAAAAAAATCTCGTTAAAGATTTAGACGGCGTGCTAGTGCCACCTACTGGTACTTACGAATTCTGAAGATTTATGTGTTAATTTATTTATTTATGTATTTAATATGGAACACTTTTGAATATATAGCATAGATGTAAACAATATTACGTCCAACTTGGGAAAGGTTTGAAAAGTCAATGTGAAGCCCAACCACACCAGGATGGACTCGTGGGACCAAACTTCAGATTTATTATGTGTTGTTCCGCGGACAAGAGTGTATGTGACTCTGTAAAGGGACGAAAATTTAAACTTAAATTTGAACTTTTGGTGGGCTAAAATTCCACCAAGCCGATGTGCAGAACTGACCGAGACCCACCTGAAACGCTTAGTTACAGTTAATGCTCCAAACGGGGGTCACGCCAAATCCTAAAAGGAAAGGTTTAGTAAAGGTGCTACTCGCAGATATGTAAATGACAGAGTATGATATGTTTGTCTCATTTGTTTAGCTGTGTTCTCCATATCTACTTTAAGGACTTGTGTGCAAACATGACGATGTTTTAAATCAGATTTATGTAGGAATATGGAAAATTCTGAAGGGTTCCCTAACTTTCAAGCACCGCTGTCGGAAAGTAAAATTACACTCCTGCCGAGTAAGTCCTTATTCATTTTAAAATCACAAAGTGCGTTACACTAAACAGGGGGCTCAGGAAAACCTATCGGACCTTATACGGGCCGCGCAGAATCCATCAAGTCAACTCAGCACAGCATCAAGTGGTTAGGACCCTAATAGGCAGACCGACCACTTCATCAAACTGAGTGTCCACTGCTCTACGGTGACAACGTCGCCACTTTGGCTGAACGTCAGTCACACACCCATGAAGACCACAGGGGTCAATCCCCCCCCCGGTTGAGTTTCAAGGTTTAAGCAGTGTGTCTGACGTCACACACCCCACCCTCTTTCCTGCTAGCAAAGGCTTAGCCAATTAAATACACACACCGCCTATAAATTAATACCAATAACACCATAAAAGGTGTAACAGCAGTTTACTCAGGTTGCGTTAGTATATAAAATCTAAAAAAAAAAAAAAAGAACCCACAATTGTCTCTAAAACAACTCGAAATTGACAAAAGTAATTGACACCCTCATTGTTTATTCCGTATTTAACAAAAATCAGATTTTACTTTAGAATTTGTATTTAGCAGGATATTTCAATTAATAATGCAAATGAAAACGGCACCGACACAAATGATGGGACCCTTAGCCTAATATTTAGTTGCTCAACCTTTAACGTTTGCAATCACCGCACACAAGCCATTCCTGGAGGTCTCCATGAGACTTCTGCGCCTGCCCACAGAACACGCAGCCCACTCGTCCTGAGCAAACTACTCTAGCTGGGTCAGCTTTGAAGGGGGTCTTCTCCAGACTGTATGTTTCACTTCATCTCATAGATGTTTCACTGGATTCCAGTCAGGGCTCATAGACAACCACCTCAGAATAGTCCAAAGTTTTGCTTTTCACCATTCTTGGTTCTTTTAGCTGTGTGTTTCTACTCATTATCCTGTTGGAGGGTCCATGACCAAAGACTGAGACAGAGTGTTCTGACACTGCTAGGGATGTTTCACTCCAGAATGTCTTGAGGTTTCATTGTTCACTCTTCAAAATCAAGGAGCCAGAGTGGTTCTTCAGAGTGATGCCATAGGGGAACCATTTTTGGTTCTCAGAAGACCCCTCCACATGAAAGTTCTGTGCAAGTGCACCCTTACACAATAACACAGGCTAAGTTCAGGCTTTCTTATTCTCTTTGTGTCCTGCGATAGGTGGCCTACCATACATTAAAGATTTCAGTTGTTTTCTACATATCAAAAACTTTTTCAAAGAACTCATCCCAGAATGAAACAGTGCTGTGTCAAGCAAGTGGAACCGTACAACCCAGTAAAGAACCATAAAGTGCCATTAAAGAACTGGCCAAGGCAACCCATGGGGCTGTTATGGCTCAAGCACGTATGGCTGCCACAGGGCACACTGCTCTTCATTGGTGATGTGACAGCTGACAGCAGGGACACAAAGAATTGTGAGGTGTGTAGAGACATCTGCTCTGCTCAACTTCAAGTAGATGCCTCCAAATGGCACTTCATCTGACAACAAGATAAAGACCTATATATACTGCTGAGGCGATGCAGGTGTTTAAAAAAACGCTAAAAAATATGGAAGATTCTTGAATGGCCAAGCCAGTCACCTGATATGCTGAGGAGAACACTTAAGGGGACAAGCAACCAAAACAAGCAGGAGCTGAAGATGGCTGCATTCGAGAAGATCCTCAACACCCGATGATGTCTATGAATGGCAGACTACCAGCCATCATTGCATGCAAGGGATATGTGACAAAGTCCTAAATATGATGTCTTTGAAGATTCTTAGTTGTCCAGGTCAAGTTATCTGGTAACTGAGTCATGGCAACTGGACTTCTTTCTAGATCCTAAATATGATGACTTTAATAGGCCTGCCATTGCTGTGCCCCAAACATCGTGGTGCCCTGAAATGGGGGGACTGCGCAGAAAGAGTGTGGTGTGACAGAAATGTCTGCAAATCCACTTCAATGAAAGTCTGCAATGTGCACTTTGATCACAATGTCAGAATTGTTTGATTTGTAATTTTACTGAATTTCTACAAACATCGGGATACACTTCTTCACACAAAGAGTTGTGGGACTTCAGGAACAAAATACCAAGACATGGAGTGGAAGCAGAAACCTTTAAGAAGGGCCGAGACGAGACCTGAACCAAAGGTCGCCTCTCATTTGAGTACACACTGTTTGTTTAATATTTTTATTCGACTATTTTATTTGTATAATATATACTTTATTACCAATTCATTTGAGCCTCTATACATGTCTCTGTGTCCCCAAAATAAACTTTAGAAACAGTGAGAACCTGAACGTCTCCATGACCGATGGACCCTGGCACAGTAAAAGTCACGGGTTATTCAAGCAAACGTCACCAAATTTGATTTTTTTGTTTATTTATTAAGCAATTTCTCCTTGATGACACAGTTTGAAAACTGAAGCCCACCGCACTGAACTTCTCTGTTTGACTTCAGAGCCCATGGACTTTAAGACTCAATGTGGTTTAAGCTCCTCGTCTCCTGATGAACTCTTCCTTGGGCTTTTCTTCAACGTGTAATTTCTTTGGTGAATTCTAGCAGATGTATTGTGACTCAAAGTCTTTCTGTATTTTCCACAGATTCAGGGCACACTCAGACGCCTGCACTTTACTGTGTTGTAGATTCTCATTTTAAATAGAAACATTTGTCATTTTATCGCTCATCAATCTGCACTTAGTAACCCATGACGACAAATCTAAAACAAGTTTTCAGAAAGGTTTGCAAATGTATTCAAAATCCAAAAAATTATATCTGAACTTCATAGAAGTATTCAGGCCTTTATTCTCCTACTTTGGAGAGGCCCCCTTGGCAGCAACTCCACCTTTGGGTATTTTTGGGTAATTCTTTGCCCACCTGGATTTGGGCAGTTTAGCCAATTCTTCCTGGTAGATCTTCTCAAGCTCCACTAGATTGGATGGGAAGCCTCTGTAAATGGCCATCATCTGGTCTCTACCTGCATTTCCTATGGAGTTTAAGACTGGACCACTCAGAGGATAGCAGTGTTCTCCTCAGGTCATTGCTGCATTGAAAGGTGAGCCATTGCTCCATTCTCAGGTGGTGTGCTGTCTGGAGCAGGGTTTTCTTCAAGGATCACTGCATTCATCCTTTTCTCAGTCTTGATCCTGATTTGTACCTCCATAGCATGATGCTGCCACCACCATGCATTACCGTCAGACTGGTATTAGGCAGGTGGTGAGCAGGGTCTGGACTTTACCAGACATAATGCTTGAAGTTCTGTCCAGAATCTCCAATATTTATTTCATCAGACCAGGGAATCTTTCTTCTTGTGTGCTGAGAGTCCTTTAACATGTCATATGACTTCTACTCAAGAGTGGCTTCCATCGAGCCACTATACCATAAACGGTGAGTGTTGCTGAGATGATTGTCCTTCTCACAAGTTCTCCCATCTCAGTAGAAGACATAAGAAGCTAGAGTGACCATTGGGTTCTTCATTACCTTAATGATGAAGGCCCTCTTTGCCCAGTTACTCAGTCAACTCTAGGAAGAGTCCTGGAAGCTACAAGCTTCTTCAGTGTCATGATTATTGAGGCCACAGTAACAACACTCAAAAGGCTGTAGAAATGGTCTGATCCCCTTGCTCTGATATGTGCCACGCCACAATTTGACCACAGAGGTCTACAGTGAGTTCCTTGGATTTCATGGTTTGCTTTTTTGCCCGAGCTGCAATGTGAATTGTTGGACCTTCTGTCTATAGGTACACGTGTGCCTTTCTAAACAACGTCCAATCAGTACAGTTTTACGTGGGTGGACTCCAATGAAGGAGTATTGGAAGACCAGGGAGGCGGCAGTATAGTTTGAGGGTGGTAAAGGAAATAGATGGTAGGTTCTGCATGGTTGTGGAATAACCAACACCATCACCCTCTGCTGGGGTCTTTTTTTTTAATTATACATACCCTTATTCTTCCTTTGCAACATCTAATAAAACTATAGGTGTACTTCAATCAAGTTCTGGACACATCTCAAAGAGAATTACAGCAAACGGGGGCTCAAGAGAATAATTTGGAGTGCCACAGCAAAGGGTCGGAATAATTCTAGGATGGCAGATTTCAGTTTTTAATTCTTAATGCATTTTTGATTGATGAGCATTAGTGGCAAACTCTTCAATTTAAAATTAAATCTACAACACAATTAAGCGTGCAGAAAGTGAAGGAGAGGAACACTTTCTCAATCCACTGTATGACAATGATAAGGTCTCTCCTTTAGGGCTGATCTCTTCATGTGTGTTATTTAATTTTCTCTGCTCCGTCTTGACAGGAGCAAATCGCACTTCATAGGCATCAACTGATGACGTCTGAGGTGTGCGCTTCGGCTGACAGACCTTCGACATTCCTTACACTGCTACTGTTTTTCTTCTTTGCATGAATTTTTTGGTGCTGTCGGAGGCCTGAACCCTGCCTGAAACTCTTCCCGCACTCCGAACACTGGAAAGGTTTTTCACCCGAGTGAATTCTTTGATGAATTGTAAACGCTGCACTCTGAGTGAAACACTTCCCGCATTCAGCACACTGGTATGGCTTCTCACCTGTGTGAGACCTCCGATGAACCATAAGGTGCCCATATTGCTTAAACGTCTTTTCGCAGTCATTACACTGGTAAGGTCTTTCTCCTCTGTGGACTTTATGATGACGGCTGAGACGTTTTTGGTTTGTAAAATGCTCACCGCATTCACTGCACTGTAGGAGGTTTTTGCCGGTGTGATACATCGAGTGTTCTTCGAGATACGATTTCCTCCAGAAGCCCATTCCACATTCATGACATTGGTAAGTTTTTTCTCCCGTGTGAACTTTCAAGTGCTGGGAGAGATTTGTTCTGCGTATGAAAGTTTTTCCACATTCACCACACTGGTAAGGTTTTAATCCACTGTGAACTTTGCGGTGTTCGACGAGATTTCTTTTGTGTGTGAAACTCTTTCCACAGTCACTGCACTGGTACGCTTTTTCGCCTGTGTGAGACCTCAAGTGAAGTTTAAAGTGGGGATTCCAGCGGAATCTCCTGCCACATTCAGTACACTGGTAAGGTTTTTCCCCTGTGTGTATCCTCATGTGATTTTTAAGACCTACCTTCTGTTTGAAGCTCTTCTCACATTCACTACATTGGTAGGGTCTCTCTGCGCTGTGAATTCTCTTGTGTCTTTTCAGGACTGCACCCAGTCGGAAGCTCTTCCCACATTCAGTACACTGGTAAGGTTTTTCCCCTGTGTGGATTCTCATATGATTTTTAAAGAATACCTTCTGTTTGAAACTCTTCCCACATTCAGTACATTGGTAAGGTTTGTTCCCTGTGGGGTTTCCTTGCTGATGTGAAAGTTGTAGACGCTGACTGAAAGACTTTTCACAATCTGTACATTGATAAGCGATTTCTTCTGTTTGATCTCCTACATGCAATCTTTGACCTGAATCCAAAGGGAAATTCTTTCCACACCTATGACACTGATGTGTTTTTTCTTCTTTTTCAATGTTCTGGTGCATTTCATGATCATCTGTCATATTCGAGTCCATAGACTTCTCTGTAGAGCATACTGGAGTAAGCATTTCTTTTTTAACAGTAGAAGAAACTTCAACTTCTGTGTCCTCCTCTTTAATACCGATGAACTCCTCCGTCTTAATGCTGAGGGACTCCTGCTTCCTTCCATGGTCGGAAACCCCAGAGGGCAAATCTGAAACATTTTCCTGTTTAATGGAACTAGAAATTTGATCATGAAAGAGTGGAAGAGGTTTGAAAAAGTGCAAACCTGTAACTCGTTCTTCTAGTTTGGTCTCCAACGTGGGGCCAAAACGAGAAGTTCCTTCTTTGTCCTGAGAAGACCCTTTAGGATATTCTGCATGAGGAAAAAATAAAAATCAGATCATGATATTCATTATGAAGGTACACATACAGACCTTCTCCATTGCACACCAAGCTAATTGGCTTCCACATGTGACCACCTCATTTTGATTCGTTTAGCATGCAAATGGCTATTCCTGGAACATCCCAGCACCTGGAAGTGCAACCGAAAGCAAACAATTGACTAGGGGTGGGAAGACACTTCCAAAATACAATACAATTTATTTTTACATAGCCCAAAAATCACACAAGGAGTGCCACAATGGGCTTTAACAGACCCTGCCTTTTGACAGACCCCCAAGGCTTGACTCTCTAAGAAGACAAGGAAAACCTCCCCAAAAAACCCTAGTAGGGGACAAAAAATGGAAGAAACCTCGGGAAAGGCAGTTCAATGAGAGAGACCTCTTTCCAGGTAGGGTGGGCGTGCAGCAGGTGTCAAAAAAGGGGGTAAATACAACACAATACAATACACAGAACAGAAGTCATCCTCAATCCAATATAATAGTGCAATAGAAATATTACAAGGACAGAGCAGAATTCAACAGTAGATGATGTCCCATAATACGATTTGGATTTGTTCAGAGTCCTGAAGACCTCGGCCATCAAGCTGCCTCCCCCCTATTGACCATTCCACAGCTGAGTCAGCGCTGGGCCAGCCAATCCGATGAAAGGACCCCTCTACCCGATGATTCCCATGATCCTCCAACAGAGGCAGGCAAAAGATGTCAGGGATAAAGTTGTGGACAAGCACAAGTCAGGTGATGAACACAAAAAGATTTCAAAGGTTTTATCAATCCCTAGAAGCACACAGTAAAATCCATAGTCAAGAAGTAGAAAGGGTCTGGACCCTCTTCTAGGACCCTGCCCGGGTCAGGCTGTCCCCCCAAAGTGGATGGAAGAGTTACAAGGAATCTGGTCAGAGAAGGCCACCAAGAGGCGAATGGCAACTCTGAAGATGTTACAGAACTTAATGGTAAAGAGTGTGACAACAATATCACTGATGCCCCACAAATATGGCTTGTATGAAAGGTTTGTTCCACTCCTCAAGAAAGGCCAAATCAAGTCTCATTTGAGCTTCGCCAAAATGCACCTTAAAGCGTTTGAGGCCAAGTGGAAAAATGTGTTATGGCCAGAACGTGACCAAAATCAAACTATTTGGCCTCAACACCAAATGACGGGGATGTCAAGACAGCTCACCATCAAAGCAAGGAGGTGGTAGTGTCCTGTTGTGGGGGTGTTTATCTGCAGCAGGGACTGGGCAACTTGTCAGGGTAGAAGGAAAAAAAATGGATGGGGCAAAATACCATCACATTCATGAAGAAAGCCCCCTGCACTCTGCCAGGCAGTTGTCAATAGGAAGAAGGTTCACCTTTCAACATGACAATGACCTGAAACACAGAGCAAAACTGACCACATGATGGCTGAAGGAGACAAAACGTGAATGTACTTGTGTGGCTCAGACTGAGTCCAGACTTAAACCCTACTGAAGTTTGGAGACCACCAGGGGCCACCCTCTAATTTGACTGAGCTTGAACAGTTCTGTAAAGACGAGTGGGCAGATGTTAACAGAACATATGGATACAGAAGTAGCCCAACAGAGACGAGACTGGAATTAAAGTAAAAGGGGGTCCTGCAAAGTACAGACATGGGGGGTGGCGTGACTGATCCTTTATCAATTTGAACCTTATCAATTTTTAATTTATCATTTTTCTGAACTGTTGCTTTTATATCTTTGACTTGGGTGTTATAGGTTGCATTGAGTAACTAAAGCTGTGTTTTTATTTTAGACTGTAAAGCAACAAAATGTCAATACCTTCAAAGGGGTGGGTGGTCCTTTTCTATACTCACTGTAAGCTTTTAAAAAATAAAAAAAAGCAAAGCCCCTGACACAGATAAATATGAACACTTACCGCACTCTGAATCCTCGTCCACTTCTCCTCCGGTGTGAATTCTCTCATGAGCTTTAAGCTTCGGTGACGCCTTGGAAGTCCCTCCATACTTGGGACACCCATACATTCTGTCACCCGCGTGAATGCGTTGGTGCGCGTTGAGGGCCGATGCCTTGGTGAACGTCTTCCCACATTCAGCGCACTGATTGGACTTTTTTCCTTTGTGATTCTTCTGCTGGATTTGGAGGAGTTGTAGTTGACTGCGGGGCTGAGGATTTTCCAGATCTTCTACCGCCTGCTCCTCACCCATCTTCCCTTGTGTCCCTTCATTCACCGGCTCATCTCCAGCCCTACACTCTTGCTGAGATGATGATGGACTGCCCTCCAGATTCCACCCTTGATGGCTTTCGTTAACTTTGTGGTCAGTTGATAAATCTTCATCTCTGCATGGCAAAGGAGACACCTGCTCCCCTTGTGTGACCTCCACTTTAATGCTGAGCTCCTCCTTCTTAATACTGATGGACTCCTGCTTCAGATAATCATCTGAAGCACTCATAATGTCTACTTGGGCGTCTTCATCCTTAATGTCTCCATGAGGCTGCTCAGTAAACTCTTCAGTTTTCCAGACTCCATGGCCTGCACCTCTGTCGCCATTCTCGCTACAGATGGCCAAAGCGTTCAGTGCAGTGTGGGCCATCAGCTCAGGACCTTCAGGGGGGCCTGTGTGGGAAGACAAAGATCAAAACTTAGAAACTCTGACTAAGTTCAGACACACGTTAAAGAGACTATAAATAGACAATATATTCACACTTCATTATTTCACTTTGCTGTATTTAAGTGAGCATACTAAAAATTAAAATGAAATGCATGAAGAAAAAACGACAGCACACTCGGACTGCAACCAGATGAGCATCAACTAAAACTTTGAATCTGAGGTACCGAGGAAGACAAATGAAAACGTGTCTCATGAAATCCGAAGTTTGCAAACTGGCCAATCAGATCTGCTGGGCTCTGCGTGTGGTCCGTGTCAACAGATTTTATAGGAGGTCACGTCAGGCTACACCGTAGGCTCAGTGCCGAAGTGTAAATCTGACTTTACTTTGCGCTTTCTCTGAGTAACTTTGATAAGAATTCACCAAGAAAAATGCTTCTCCTGTTTGGGAGTCCTTCCGTCTTATTTCAGCCAATACGGTAACATTACAAGGACTCTTACTGCGTACAATAACACAGGAGACGTTCAGGTTTTCTTCATCTGTTCCATCCTGCTAGGTAACCGAGTCTACTTTATACATATTAGTCACCTTCTGAAATCCCAAAGCTTCTCCAAATCCACATGCAAAGAACCCTTTCTGGGGGTCTTGTTCAGAAAGCGGACGCCAAAAACAGACGACACTTGGTTTTAAAATTAGGCACCCTTACACTATTTTAAGATTAGGCACCCACTGCAAATTTTAAAGATTAGGGACCCTGGTGTACCTTACCTGGCGTTACCCCCACAAACCTTAAGTTCAGGGTTTGTAGTAGGGGTGGGCCAGTCTAAAATAAACGACAAGAAGGAGGTGGCGTCCACTTTCTGAACAAGACCCCCTTTCTGGAATGACATGGTGCTTAATCAAGCAATGCTTCTAGAGGAAAACCACACAACCCAGTAAAATGCCATTAAGGAGCCAGTATAGAGAGTGCAGTACATGGGCTCCCATTTTAATAGGATTGGAGGGAAAGTCCTGGAGCGCACCCAACATCTTTGCAGATAATTCATGGGTTAGAAAGGTCAAGAACTGTGCACTGTACTGTATTTGCTTTTTTTTCCCCCAAAGGTAAATTATTTATTGTGCTCCAAGGAAATGGGAAACAAAAACAACACATCATTGATGCTAATTCATTACCGCTCTTTGCATTAGAAGAGAAAGGAGAGAGGAGGTGAAACGTGTCATGGTGGGAATCCCCCTTAATAACAAGGACAAGTGTCTGTGTGTTTGGGTCCATCCTGTTGCTATTCCTCTGTTATGTGCCATTTGGTATGGGATTCCTAAAAACAGTGTTAATGTTTGTGAGGCACCATCTGTTGGAGTGAAAAAGGCAATGGATCTTACTAGTACACACATTACAAATACCTTCTAAAAGATGAAGCAGTGCAAACATTAACACTGAGTACGCGGAGGATTATGTCGATTACTTTGGGTTCAACCCATCATAGTTGGGTAGAACTGCCATTAAATATAATAATAATTAGACGGTAACGCTTAAGCAATGAGAAAAACACAAAATGATTTTCAGGGTTTTTGTGTATTGTCAAAGGCAGGCAAAATATTAAAAATGTAAGAAATCATCCCAGCTCTAATACAGTATGAAATTGGTTGTTTCTAAACAAAACTGAATTAAGCGTTAAGCCTTTACCATGATTTGATTTTCTGTTTCCCATGATGCTCCTCACCCACGGGTTACACAAACACTTTTACTGAGTTTTGCTTAGTGGATGCATTTCCACATTACTTTGTAAGTACAGACATTCCAGAAAAAAAAATTAAAAAATGACCAAAGGGCTGATAATCATGCACATTTGATGCATTATTCATAAAGTGACTGTTTACAGTAATATTGTTATTATAAAGACACTCTGCTCAGTAAAGAACAGGCTTACAAAGATCCTCATTTATTTATAATTTCGACAATATTTACTTTGAAGGTCTGGTCAGAGACACCAAATCACTCAGTGGGCTTAGTTTTTTGTTTTTGTCTATTCCACGTGCTGCCAGCAGATGGCGTAGTGTTTATATGAAACATCAAGAAATGAATCATTTCCACTAAGCACTTTAACGGAATGATTCAGTGATTTATGAAACGTCACGTCACCATCACTGATCCTCTGTTTAAACATCCTAATGCCCCCCATTTCTTTCCACGTTCTTCTAACTTCCAGTTATAAGCTCACCTTGTTCGTCACGCTTCTCCTTTTCTGTTTCTTCACTAATAACCCCGTCTCTCCCAGTCCAGTCCAGCCCAGTCCACTGGTCTTCGGTCGCTTCCTCTTTAGCTTGTACTGGCCAGTCCGTCCTCACTTCGTCCACTCGGACGTGATGTCTCGTCTTAAAAATCTGCTGCTTGAAGGCGCATAGAGGGCGAATCTTCAACTCCACCTGTTTCTCGTTTCTAGTTTCGAATTCTCCAAAGTTTCCACAGCACGATCCCTGATGCCGATGTCGCTCCTGGTTCCACCATTACTTTACAGGATTTGGGAAATTTTCAGTTTATTTTAGCAAAGACGAAAACGAAGCAGTTGCGCTTTCTTTAGGTTGCGAGCGGCAGAAGGAGGACCTAACAGACACTGACGTCATCGAAGGTGAGGTGCCACTGCGCATGTGTGATGTGAAGCGTTGTCGTATTCACATGTTCCATTTCTAAAAACCGTCTCAATGATTTAGACGGTGTGCTGCTGCCACCTACTGGTATTTAGGAATTACGGAAAATTTTCTTTATTTTTATTTTTTGTAATGCATAATTTATTGTAACTTATTGTAACACTTAATTTTAACTTTGCACGTTCCCAGAATGCTTTGTGTATCATCTGTATAACTAGTATCAGGTCAACTGCAGCAAGAGTGTGAAAAAACGCCCTTTCGTTCAGCCAGACATTACTTTCTAGTTTTATTGCTATGTTGTCATTGCAGTTGTAACGGAACAAGAAGAAAGTTTTAGGCCAGTTAAACGTTACCGCGTATATATTCTGTAGTATCTGTAGAACCGGCTTTTTCCAGTTGTGGATCACGATAAGGTAGGTGGTCTTCATACATGAGCTGCTAGTGGACTTTCCCCGAGTGTTGGGATCGATTCGTGTAGTGTGTGTCGTCTGCGCGTTCCGTCGGTGTGATTGACAATTGTCCTTTTTCATCTCACTGTTGTTTTATTGACTTGACGTGTTGTCGTTTCATTTTTGGAAATTTAAAACCAAGAGATTTGCTTGGGCAGCGAGTGATTGCGTTGCTCTCAGTTTGCTTATCTTAGAAATCTGCTGTCCCGGGTTTTATGAGACGACGACCATCTCAAAGGGTGTCACGGTAGTCCGATGCCGGATGAGACAGACCGGGCACCAGCATCCTGTTGTTTGACTCTGTGTTTGTGTTTTGAGAACAGTTCATGGACTTGCATGTCTTCCCAGTTAGTGCCAAAGAGGGTAGACTTGAAGAAACAGATAAGTCAAGATAGATAGATAGATAGATAGATAGATAGATAGATAGATAGATAGATAGATAGATAGATAGATACTTTATTAATCCCAAGGGGAAATTCACATAATCCAGCAGCAGCATATAAGAACAATATTAAAGAGTGATAACAATGCAGGTATAACAGACAATAACTTTGGGAATTGGGACAAAGGAATTGGGAAATAGCCCGGGTGGAATTGAAGAGTCACATAGTGTGGGGTCTCCTCAGTCTGTCAGTGAGCAGGACGGTGACAGCAGTCTGTCGCTGAAGCTGCTCCTCTGTCTGGAGATGATCCTGTTCAGTGGATTCTCCATAATTGACAGGAGCTCAGCGCCCGTCGCTCTGCCACGGATGTCAAACTGTCCAGCTCTGTGCCCACAATAGAGCCTGCCTTCCTCACCAGTTTGCCCAGGCGTGAGGCGTCTTTCATCTTTATGCTGCCCCTCCAGCACACCACCATGTAGAAGAGGGCGCTTGTCACAACCGTCTGATAGAACATCTGCAGCATCTTATTGCAGATGTTGAAGGATGCCAACCTTCTAATGAAGTATAGTCGGCTCTGTCCTCTCTGGCACAGACCATCAGTATTGCCAGTCCAGTCTAGTTTATCATCCAGTTGCACTCCCAGGTATTTATAGGTCTGTACCCTCTGCACAGTCACCTCTGATGATCACGGGGTCCATGAGGGGCCTGGTCCTCCTAAAATCCACCACCAGCTCCTTGGTCTTGCTGGTGTTCAGTTGTAAGTGTTTTGAGTCGCACCATTTAACAAAGTCCTTGATTAGCTTCCTATACTCCTTCTGCCCACTCCTAATGCAGCCCACCATAGCAGTGTCGTCAGCGAACTTTTGCACGTGGCAGGTAACATTAACATTAACTTTAGAGAAGTCTGCACAAAGAATGGAAAAATCGGCCATGGACCCCTTCATCATTTTCACAGCAACATCGCCACTGGTGAATTCAGAGTTGCGCTTTTTAAACTAAAGGTTCAAAAATTGTACTTTACTGGTGGTGTGTTTCAGCGAGCTGTGACTTACTGGATTTTTTTTTAGACTTTTTGCTCTTTTTTTGACTGCGCCTTGGGATTCAGTTTTTGGACTTTTGTTTTGCGTTTTTGATAATCGTGCTCTTTGGAGATTCACCGTGTTAAGAGTATTTTTCTTTTGAAGAATAAAACCTTTTGTTTTTATGAAGTTTCTGCCCGCTTATCCCCCTCTGGTGGGCTTTACTGGAACTGCTTTTGTAACTTTTCGAAATTTACACACTTTGGATTTTCTAGTTACAATGACTGAGTTGTGTGGTTCTTCTTTGAACCATCGCTTGACAAAGAACCGTGTCAATCTGTGAAGAGTTGTTTGCTTGTGGAATCGGCTCTTTAAGCCTTGTTAAGGTCCCTAACCTGTGGAAAATATGAGATCTTCAACGTACAGTAGGGTAATAATCAGGATACAACAGATCACGAAAAGCTCCACTTTGCCTGCTGCAGGTACCAAACCAAAGAGTCCTTTAAATGCCAGGAAGCCAGGGTTATTTTATAAATCTGTTGTCCCTAGTGTGTGCTTGGTGTGTGTGGGTGTGTGTGTGTGCCCTGTGGTGGGCTGGCGCCCTGCCTTGTGCCCTGTGTTGGCTGGGATTGGCTCCAGCAGACCACCGTGACCCTGTAGCTAGGATATAGCGGGATAGATAGTGGATGGATAGATGGATGTTTATTATCTATTCATAATCTAAATTAATGAAGGATCTTTCTGAAACCTTCATCAGGATGGTGCTTTTGGAATCAAAAATGTTTCCCCTATAGTATCACTCTGAAGAGCTACGCCAGCACTTTTAATTTCTGGAGTGAATGTTTTTGAGATTTTTGTCTGCGTGTGTGTTTGATCGACACAACCTCTGCTTGGCTCTCTGCGTCACTGTGCTTTGCAGGATGAAGTTCAGTTTTCTGTTTGAGCACCCCTGGCCACATTTGTAGTAAATCATAAAACCCCGTGGGCTTTCCTTTTCATCAAAATCACGCAGAGCCTCCAAATATGTAAACTAAAGGCTCTTCTGCTCATTTTGTTGTGATCTCCCGTGTAAGAGACATTCTTTGTAAGTTAGTGTGAAATTCCTGTTTAGCGCAGATAAACATCACTTTATATACTGTACACTTATACAGTAGTAGTGAAACAGGACATATTTTAAAAATCAATCAAAAAAATGTAATACTTTGTATTGAGAAGAAATTGTATTCATAGGTTTCCTATCCTATAGGGCCTCTTGCTATCAGAGGTGAGAATGTAGCTGTGATCTCTTTGCCAAAAATGTAAAAAGTTGGCGAGGCATCTCTGGCCAAGCGGAAGGTAGTTACGCTCTAACGTCAAACGTGTCTGATGGTGTGCAGCTCTGACCAGAGAGCGTCCCGCGCGTGGAGAAGAAGAGCACGTGGCCGTGATATCTGTGCCAATGAGCAGGGACCCTCCAAAACAAACGTAGCTGTTATCTCTCTCAAAAATGTCAAACGTTATTCTTTACCAACCTCTCTCGATAATGTGTGCTGAACAAACAGGTATCGCTAGCTAAGCAGAGACAAGGTACACTCCAACACGTGGCGACGGGTTGAGCGACTCGAACGGAGGATGACGCGTGAGTGAGGAGGGCCACGCCCCCCACCCAAAAGATAAATCGGTGCCGCAACCGCACTGATACTTAGCGTCGCAAAATCAAAAACCCGATCTAAATCCGTTATGTAGTTTTCTCATGAAAAGCGGACAGACATAGACAGACGGACGTTGGATTTTAAATTTTACATATATAATCAGAGTATTAGGCGGTTACTGTGTTCTGTCCCTTTTCCTGAGCTGTGCAAGCATTTAAATTTACCAAGACATGCATCGCTCCCGGCTGGTTCGCAGTGGGCCGACATGCTGTATCGGTATTTCCCTGCTTCATCTTTGCGATCCGGAGCAGCAGAGTGACACTGATAGTGGTCTGACCTCCAAGGGGATAATTGCATGCATCACCACCAAGGGTGCATTGTTTCAAATCTAGGCATATAATCGTATTCAACAACCCACCCCTCTCAAAACTGGATTAAGATAAAGCTGACAGACTGGGGAGTACTGAGTGTGGCCAAGGACGCCTCATTACTAAGCAGGTCCTCTTTGAGCTTCACCAAGCCTTCTGGATGCGGCAGCCCCAACTCTCTCCCCGATTACAGCCACAGTCTGGGCAGTGCCGCTCTTGTGCTGACGGTGTCCATTTGTAAAAACTGCAAGCCCCGTTTCTCTGTGCTGAGAAATTCTGCCTATAGGAATAAAATTATTATTGACAAATATGAAAAAATAAAAAATTTGGCCTTTGAAAATTTGAGGGAAAGAAATACCCTTTATTTCAGATTCATTTAGTACCACAATGCATCCTTTGGAGGTCCCGGCCCATATTTGTGCTAAAGGTACCAGCACCACCCACCTTTTTACATACAGTACATTGGTAAAAGTCACCTCCTGTTCAGTTTCGATTTTTTGGTGTAATCCTTAAGTATTTTCTCCTTGGTGAAACTGGACACCAAGTTTCTAAAGTGAAGCCCACAATATTAAAGTTCTCTTTTAAGACTTTGAGAGTCCAAGCACTTCAATAAGATTCGGTGCTTTAGCTCAAGTCCTCACCTCCTTTAAGGACTCAAGAAAAAATGTTTATTTTACTGGCCTGCTTATTAGACATACTGAAAGCTTAAAATGCTTGTAAGAATTTGTAATTGTACTTTGTGTAAACAAATGTTAACATATTGAAAATCAAATATTCATTGAGATTATTTAAAGATTGTACTAAACTTGTATTCACTGCACCTTAAACAATCAAAATGTTAGCCTCTGTCTGTTTTTACATTATTTACACTTTATAACAGAATTGCAGAAGTTATTCCAAAACTAAACCATAAGTAAAGTTCTGTTATTGAGACATGATAAGTAGCGATTTATGCAAAAAAAATATTGACATCTGTTTAAGGACATATTTAGGAATTCTTTTATGTTTTCAAGCATTGTTCATCAGACTAATAGTAAAAATACGCTGTTCAATGAAACTAAATGTACAGTAGAACTGTTTATTCTGAATATGTAATTGAGTGGTCTTTCAGTCTTAGCCCCTAAATCTTTTATTTTATATATTTTTATTTACATATTTTTGATAAAGTGGAAGAAAACAGCAAATAAGCAGCTGATAAGCTCGTGGCACTTTAATTTTTCAAATTAAATGAAAACTGATAGATGAGTTGGGTCGGTGAGTCTGGATGGATGGATGGATGGATGGATACTTTATATAATTGAGTTATTCTTGTGTGTGTGTGTGTTAATTAATTTTATTTAGTTGGAAAGACATGATATAATTGGATGGAAATTTGTCACATAATTAGAAAGTGTAAAATGACCATAAACTAAACATGTTGAATTAACATGTAGTGATTGGTTTAAGTTAAAATATTTTATTTGAGTTTGATCGATACAATTTAAACAGTTTGGAATAACAACACTAAATATAATCAATCCAGTTTAATTCTTTGGGATTTGAGTAACAAATATGGATGGCCTTATATTAACTAAATTAAATCATCTTTAAATTACAATGTTAATTTCTTTGAAATTATTCAAATCAATTACGTGGACATTTGACACATAATTGAATTGAGATAATCTAAAGAATAATTGTTTTGAGTGTAGTTTGGCTAAAGGTCCTCCTGAAATCAACACGCAAGTTAGTCTCCTGTTTGAGATGGACGTCTCCATTTACGTTGTTTTGTGCTCTGCCTTGACGGGATCGACCCTCACGACTTGTGAGTTTTCTGATGGCGTCTAAAGTGTGCAATTCGGCTGAATGACTCCTCACATTCATCACACTGGTACCGTTTCTTTTTTGCATGGATTTTCTGGTGCTCTCGGAGGCCCGAAACTTGCTTAAAACTCTTCTCACACTCGGTACACTGGAAAGGCTTTTCATCCGAGTGAATCCTCTGGTGGTTTACAAGGTTTATACGCTGTGTGAAACTCTTTCCGCATTCGGCACATTGGTAAGGCTTCTCACCAGTGTGACACCTCTGATGAACCAAAAGGTGTCCGCGTTGCTTAAAAGTCTTCTCACATTCATTACACTGGTAAGGCCTTCCTCGTTGGTGAACTTTACGGTGACGGGTCAGATTCTCCTGGTGTGCAAAATGCTTTCCGCACTCGTTGCATTCTAAAAGTTTTTCTCCAGTGCGAATAAGTTTTTGGCCCGTGTGAAAAGTCGAGTGTTCTTTGAGGCTCGTTCTCCTCTTGAAGCTCTTTCCACACTCGTTACACTGGTAAGGTTTTTCTCCTGTGTGACCTTCCTGGTGCTGGACAAGGTTTGTTCGGTGTGTAAAAGCCTTTCCGCATTCACCGCACTGGTAAGGTTTCAATCCTCTGTGAATGTTCCGGTGCTGGTTAAGATTTGACCTGTGTGTGAAACTCTTCCCACAATCACTGCACTGGTACGCCTTTTCACCTGTGTGGTATCTCAAATGAAGTCGAAAGTGGGCATGCCACATGAAACTCTTCCCACATTCAGTGCACTGGTAAGGTTTTTCCCCCGTGTGAATTCTCATATGAATTCTGCAGTTTGCCTTCTGTTTGAAACTCTTCCCACATTCTTTACATTGGTACGGCTTCTCTCCAGTGTGAGTTCTCTGGTGATTCCTCAGTCCCGCACCCAGCAAGAAGCTCTTTCCACATTCGTTACATTGGTGAGGATTCTCTCCCGTGTGAGTTCTCTGATGATGTGTGAGATATTTTCGATGGCTGAAAGTCTTCTCGCACACATCGCACTTGAATGGCTCTTCCCCCGTGTGAATTCTCACGTGAATTCTAAGGCTAGCGTTGTGTTTGAAACTCTTGCCACATTCACTACATTGGTACGGTTTCTCTCCCGAGTGAGTTCTCTGATGATATGTGAGGTATCTTTGCTGGCTGAAAGTCTTCCCACACAGATCACACTGGCACGACTGTTCCTCTTTGTGAATTTTCATGTGACGACTAAAGCTTGTACTCTGTGTGAAACTCTTCCCACATTCATTGCATTGGTAAGGCTTCTCTCCAGTATGAATTCTCTCGTGAATTCTAAGTAATGCGCTCAGTCGGAAACTCTTTCCACATTCCTTGCACTGGAAAGGTTTGTCCCACGTGTGAGTATCCGGATGATGTGTCACTTGTACACGCTGATTGTAAGCCATTTCGCAATCAGTACATTGATACGCCATTTCTTCCGTTTCATTTCCCACTTGCAATTTATGGCTTGGATCCAATATAAAACTCTTTCCACATCCAGTGCACTGGTGCGTCTTTTCTTCTTTTGGAATATTCTGGTGTATTTTATGATCGGTTATAATTGAGTCCGAGGACTGGTCTGATGAGGATACTGGAGTAGGCAGTTCTTTTTTAACAGTAGAAGAGAGTTCCACTTCAGAGGCCTCCTCTTTAACACCGATGAACTCCTCCTCCTTAATGCTGGTGGATTCTTGTTTCCCTCCATTGTCTGAAACCCCAGAGGTCAAATCCGGGATATCTTCTTGCTTAATGTAACTTGAATTTTGATCATCACCTGGTGGTACAGTTTTGGAAAAGTCCAAATCTGCAGCTTTTTGTTCCACCTCAGTCTCCGGCCCGATTCCAAAATGAGATGTTCTTTCTGCATCCCGAGAAGAGCCTTCAGGAATTGCTGGATGAGAAAAAAATAAAAATCAGAACAAGATATTCACTGTGACGATAACTCATAAACCTTTAAGATAAATTTTCATTATCTGAGGCAAATCTTACACTGACATGGAGATAAATAAGAAGGACATTCAAAAGGTTTCCACACTTTTTGTATCTACAGTGGTACCTCGGTATACATCCGCTTTGGAATAAGTCCAACTTGGTATACGTCCCGTTTGGACACGAAACATTTTGCTTGGTATATGAGCTTTGTTTGGAATACGACTCGTGTGCTAGAACACCGCGCGTGCGCTACCCTTCTGTAACTCCCTCGAGACAAAGCCACGACTGCCCAAGAGCGTCAGTACGCCAGTTGCTAGCATTCAGTGAAAAACCCGCGCTATAACTCTCTGTGAATTTTCACAATTTTGTGTTTTTTCACGTAAATTTGAATTGATTGTTGAAAAGTATGAAGGTGGCATGTGTATCCGGGACTTGGCTGCTGCATACCGTATGCCGAGAACGACGGTATCTACGATTGTGAAAAACAAAGATTTTATTAAAAAGTAAAGCGAGGTTAAGTTTTCATTTATTTCATCTAATTGCTTTTGTATTTATGTATTTTAGTGTTAAGAAGTGTTTCAATTATTTTGTACAACCCCATCAATGTATAATATGCCAATAATAATAGGATTTTTTTTCATGGTAATGGATTAATCATTTTCCCTTTATTTCTTATGGGAAAAATTTGTTTGGTATAAGTTGAAGGATCTGGAACGGATTAAGGACGTACACCGAGGTACCACTGTATTTAAGAATTTCAAAAACAAATGACATCACTTTTCACCTTCGTTTGCAATGCAATTTTCCCAGCGTCGTACCAACTTTGTAATGCCCAATTACTACTCCTCAATCCCACCTTCACCGTTTCCAACAAAGACATAAAATTACAGAAACTTTTTGCACGTCCCTCGTATGAACACTTACCGTGGTCTGAATCCAGATGCCGTTCATCTCCGGTGTGAATTCCCTCCTGAGCTTTAAGCTGCAGTGACCTCCTGAATGTCCTCCCAGACTCGGGACACTCGTATGTTTTGTCTCCTGTGTGAATGCATTGGTGCACTTTGAGGGACGATGATGCCTTGGTCAACGTCTTCCCACATTCAGCACACTGATTCAGTTTTTTTCCTGTGGGGCTCCTCTGTTGGATTGGATTTTCCTCAGAGGTGTGCTGATCCTCTACAGCCTGCTCCTCACTTGCTTTCTCTTTTAAGTCAACTCCTAAAGTGTCCTCATTCATAGACTCCTCTCCAGTCCCACACTCTTGCCGAGATGATGTCTGGCCGACCTCCACATTCAACACGAGATGACTTTCCTTAACCTGGTCAGCTGATAAATCTTCATCTGTACACGGCAAAGGAGACATCTGCATTTTAATGGCAGAAGAGAGCTCCATTTCTGTGACCTCCACTTTAATGCTGAGCTCCTCCTCCTTCTTAATACTGATGGACTCCTGCTTCATACAATCATCTGAACCTCTCATAATGTCCATCTTAGTGTTTTCATCCTTAAAATCTCCATAAATCTGCTCGGCATCTACCTCTTCAGTTTTACAGACTCCAGAACCTGTGCTTCTATCTGCATTGTCACTACAGGGGGCCAAAGCGTCAAATCCAGTGTGGGCCATCACCTCTGTACCTTCAGGGGGGCCTGTATGGGAAGATAAAGAGCCAAACTTAGAAATACTGACTTAGTTTAAGCACACCTGTAGTACTAGGGTGTTGTACCGTATTAGCCATTACGAATGTAGTGACAAGTCAAGAAAATGACCCCTTTTATTGGCTAACTATGAAGAAGGGGCCTGAGTTGCCAAGCTTGTATATTTTAATTGTTTTAGTTAGCCAATAAAAGGGGTCATTTTGCTTGACTTTAAACACACCTAATAAGACATTTAGGGAATCTAAAGTAGGTAATAAACTTTCACTTTACTGTTAAACACTTCCTATTTAAGTGTGTATAATAAAAAATTAAGTACAATACCATTTATTTTTGTATAGCACAAAATCACACAAGGAGTGCCGCAATGGGCTTTAACAGGGCCTGCCTTTTGACAGTCCCCCAGCCTTGACTCTCGAACAAGAGAAGGAAAACTCCCCAAAAAAAAACCCCTGTAGTCGCCAATCAGCTTCAGTCACACATTAAGCATCACAATTTATTTGAGAAATTCCAGTCTGGAATTTATAGTATAGATTGGATTAACTGGCGACTGGACCAGTGTGAGAAAATGGGAGTTGATGGCAGATCCTCAGCCTTGAAAATTTTGGGATGTAAACCTACGGACTGTATATTAAATAACAATATACAGTCCGTAGGTTTACATCAAAAATTTTCAAGGCTGAGGATCTGCCATCAACTCCCATTTTCTCACACTGGTCCAGTCGCCAGTTAATCCAAGTTAAAATGTACGTTTATTGCTACGTGCACTTTGTGGAAAAGCTCCCTTGCTCTGCTGTCGATTGCTTCTGTGATTTTGTTTCCTCGGTAAGTGACTCCATTAATGGCGATTTCGCTAGTAGATGACTAGAGTGGTTAAGGATTTACTTAAAAATTAACCAAGTTGGACAAAAGTTTCCTGCTTTTTGTTTAAGTCCATCACATGAGAGACGTGACGTACCATAATACTGATTTTCTTTTAATGTCGTTTTTTAACGAGTGTCAGAATAATGAATTCTGAATTATATCAGAGAATTGTAAAGGAAAATGTCAGGCCATCTGTCCATGAACTGAATCTCAAGAGAAGGTGGGTCATGCAGCAAGACAACGACCCTCAGCACACAAGTCGTTCTACCAAAGAATGGTTCAAGAAGAATAAAGTGAATGTTCTGGAATGGCCAAGTCAAAGTCCTGACCTTAATCCAATGGAAATGTTGTGGAAGGACCTGAAGTGTGCAGTTCATGTGAGGAAACCCACCAACATCCCAGAGTTGAAGCTGTTCTGTACGGAGGAATGGGCGAAAATTCCTCCAAGCCGGTGTGCAGGAATGAACAAAAGTTACCGGAAACGT
>NC_053163.1:3046642-3099142 GCF_016835505.1 Polypterus senegalus | reverse complement strand
AGTGGACAGGAGTCTGAATGGACAGAAAAAGAACGAAAATGAGTGAAGAAATCAGGTGACAATACGACACCTGTGACTTACACTGTCATGTCACCAGTAACAGGGACAGTAGTTAAATTCTATTGCATGTATTTGAATGGTAAGCTTGAGTGGAGTACCAACAGAGTGGCTATCTGTGTACAAGGAGGGTCAGAGGGGCCTTTCTTTACTTAGGAGGTTGAGGTCGTTTGGTGTTTGCATGCCATTCTTACATGTTTTCTACCAGTGGCCAGGGCCGTCTTCAATGTAATGGTGTGATGGAGAAATGTCATTGGTGCAGATTATGACACCAGGCTGAACAAACCAATTTAAAAGGGTGGCTCAGTTCTCTGAGTCAGGTTGGACTCACTGGGGAAAGTGGTGGAGCAGATGGTCACTCAGGCAGCAGCTTACTATTCTGGACAGTTTCACTCATCCATTATATACGCTAAACAGAGGAGATCCTTCAATCTGAGACAACTGTTTTGCTCCAAGCAGGGTCATGTGAGGTTAGGCCTGTCGATATTGTCCATGTTACTGCTTAGGAGAAGGCTGCATCATCAGGTTGATGTTTATTTTAAACTCAGAAACAGAAATAATTCACCCTGTTATCCATCCATCCATCCATTTTCTAACCCGCTGAATCCGAATACAGGGTCACGGGGGTCTGCTGCAGCCAATCCCAGCCAACACAGGGCACAAGGCAGGAAACAATCCTGGGCAGGGTGCCAACCCACCGCAGGACACACACAAACACACCCAGCACACACTAGGGCCAATTTAGAATCGCCAATCCACCTAACCTGCATGTCTTTGTATTGTGGGAGAACATGCAAACTCCACGCAGGGAGGACCCGGGAAGAGAACCCGGGTCTCCTAACTGCGAGGCAGCAGCGCTACCATTGCGCCACCATGCCGCCGTCACCCTGTTATCAAAACTGTAAAAAAGAGCCATTCTGAGTGCTGGTGACTTCAACCAGGCTACTATGGATAGACCAAACTTCTATCAGCATGCACCTTTTCTGAACAAAACAACCTGTGGTCCATCTGGACAGGACTTGTCATTTTACTGCCACCTACAAACCACAACAGCTCTCCCTTATCCAAGACAGAAGTTCTCATTTGTGTTTTTGGGGGGGTTGTTGTTTGTTATTAGCTAATAGCTGGTGTGTGCTGAGCATAGAATGGCTGCCGTCACATCATCCAGGAAGAAGCTACACGTCGGTGGTGGCTGAAGGGGTTTCCTACTGTCACTATATAAATGCAACTAATTAATTAATCCCTTCTATTGGCCATCAGGCTCTATAATGAGTCACTTGATGGCTTTGTGGTCTTCATCCCCCTGTGCTGAATAATATTGAGCTGGTCTAGGAAATATTTTGAAGATCTATCTATCTATCTATCTATCTATCTATCTATCTATCTATCTATCTATCTATCTATCTATCTATCTATCTATCTATCTATCTCATATAGACATATCTATTTCTATCTCTTAGCAGATAATTTGGAATCCGTTATATCATTACAGAAGGACTTGGATAGCATACAGGCTTGGGCAGATTTATGGCAGATGAAATTTAATGTCAGTAAATGTAAAGTATTACACATAGGAAGTAAAAATATTAGGTTTGAATACACAATGGGCGGTCGAAAAATCGAGAGTACACCTTATGAGAAGGATTTAGGAGTCATAGTGGACTCCAAGCTATCAACTTCCAAACAGTGTTCAGAAGCCATTAAGAAGGCTAACAGAATGTTAGGTTATATAGCACGATCTGTGGAGTACAAGTCCAAGGAGGTTATGCTCAACCTTTATAATGCACTGGTGAGGCCTCATCTTGAGTACTGTGTGCAGTTTTGGTCTCCAGGCTACAAAAAGGACATAGCAGCACAAGAGAAGGTCCAGAGAAGAGCGACTAGGCTGATTCCAGGTCTACAGGGGTTGAATTATGAGGAAAGATTAAAAGAGCTGGGCCTTTACAGTTTAAGCAAAAGAAGATTAAGAGGTGACATGATTGAAGTGTTTAAAATTATGAAGGGAATTAGTACAGTGGATCAAGACTGGTATTTTAAAATGAGCTCATCAAGAACACGGGGACACAGTTGGAAACTTGTTAAGGGTAAATTTCGCACAAACATTAGGAAGTTTTTCTTTACACAAAGAACGATAGACACTTGGAATAAGTTACCAAGTAGTGTGGTAGACAGTAAGACGTTAGGGACTTTCAAAACTCAACTTGATGTTTTCTTGGAGGAAGCAAGTGGATAGGACTGGCGAGCTTTGTTGGGCTGAATGGCCTGTTCTCGTCTAGATTGTTCTAATTCTAATTCTAATTCTAATTCTCATAGTGACATTCACATCTGTCCTTCTATTTCTTTCCTCAACAGAAGACTCAGTCTGCTGCTCCTTTCTGAGGTCACCTCACCCCTCCCTCCATTAAGATGCCATCTTGTTTCTTCTCTGCCTCACCAACTTTTCATAATGAAGGGCAGCTTTAAATCACCTGAGTAGGGCGAGTGTGTCACAATGCCATCTGGTGAACTCTGATCAAAACTATAACCCACAAGTAAGTCCCCTTAACCTTGTTACATTACCAGGCTCCACCCAGACACAGACATTAACACTTTCTGTTTTGATTATTTAAGTTCAAGAAAAAGAAGAAAACACCTTACATTTTAAGAGGTAATTTCTACTTCTCAGATTCTGCAGGATACGGCCTGGATTGTGAGCCCCTGAGGAGAGGAAATAAAATTCAAATGTGAACCCTGAGCACTTGTGACATGCAGCACAGATTCTTCTCCCACTATGGGGTGTCTCTGAGATCATTGGGAAGGACACCTGAGGACACACAACCCACCGGTCTCAGTGGTCTTCACAAACTCCCAGCCTTTGATCTCCTCCAGGCTCCTCTTCAGGTAAGAAAGGTCCTTCCTCAACGTCTCCGGGAGGAAGTCTCTGTTAAGAGTGCTGTTGGATGAATGTCCACCTTCAG
This sequence comes from Polypterus senegalus, assembly GCF_016835505.1. Classification (NCBI taxonomy): domain Eukaryota; kingdom Metazoa; phylum Chordata; class Cladistia; order Polypteriformes; family Polypteridae; genus Polypterus; species Polypterus senegalus. The sequence goes on along the minus strand of NC_053163.1, from coordinate 3,096,128 downwards.
GAGGAGCACAGAGAGATGGGAACTTCTGTGTGAGGAGAGCAAAGACAAAGACAAGGGTGTGACAAGAAGGCTCTTATGTTTTAGCCAGGGTTATTATACTTGCATATGTTTTTCCTTCCCTTGCCTTTTTCATTCATTTTTCACTTTAATTACTTTTTATGAGTTTTTTTGTCAATATTGCTCTGTTCATTTACTATTTAGTTACTATATTTCATGTATTACTATTTTTAATTATGTTTAGAATTGTTAATGTTCTGTTTCCTTAAATGTATTTCTGTTCTTTGTGTTTTGGGGGTCAAACCTCAAGAGGCAGGACCACCCCTTACATAGTGATTGCTCCATCCCATAAAAGGAAGGCTGAGACGAGATATGGAGTCCCTTACGATTCATTGAAGTACTTCAGTGGAGTTCTGATTTCAGCTCATATGTGCTACTGTTTTCATTGGATTTTCTGTTTTTTTTCTACTCTTTTATTTCTATCCTAGGATTATGATTTAATATATTGTACTGAGAATTGATTTCAGTTTTTCCATTTGGCAACTCCTTTTCTATCCTTTTTGCACTTTTTACCATCCATCCATCCATTTTCCAACCCGCTGAATCCGAACACAGGGTCACGGGGGTCTGCTGGAGCCAATCCCAGCCAACACAGGGCACAAGGCAGGAACCAATCCCGGGCAGGGTGCCAACCCACCGCAGGACACACACAAAGACACCCACACACCAAGCACACACTAGGGACAATTTAGAATCGCCAATCCACCTAACCAGCATGTCTTTGGACTGTGGGAGGAAACCCACGCAGACACGGGGAGAACATGCAGACTCCACACAGGGAGGACCCGGGATGTGAACCTGGATCTCCTAACTGCGAGGCGTTATATTTTATTTTAATAAACTAGGGGGCTTTGCCCCCTGCTTGCGTTGCTTGCCAACCCCTGTGTTTGGTTTTCCGGATACACACTTTTAAGATTTTTTTTTCCATTGAATTGTTGCTATTTCATTAGTTTCACTTTTATTTCAGAATTTGTGTAAAAACAATATTTAGAATCTTTTGAGTCCCAATGTGCTAAATCTTTTTAATGAGATAAGTGAGACGTGTTTAATGACTTTGTACCATAATTCACGATTGGTTTCTTTCTTTGGAATTTCAGCACAGACAAAACGATCGACATCATCAGCAGTTCATAATTTATTTCGCAAAGTAACCAATAAATGCATGTGAGGTAAACTCCGTTTTTGAAATTCTCTGACTTAAACTTCAAAGTCTTACAATATTTACATATTTCTGACATATCACCTGTGTCCATATATTCGATCTCTACTCGCCTTTTCGTTATTCCTCAAAGTAATAATCTCTCTTTTTTTGTGCTAATGCGATCTTTACTTTCTTTTTTTGACAGTCGTTTTTTTCTGCTTTCGTATTCTGTATTTTGCTCTGCATGTGTTTCATGCCTTCGTTTTTTTCGGAGTCTTTTGAATTCCAGTTTTCATTTTCTCTAACCTGCTCTGCATGTGTTTGGCCCTTGTTTTTTAACCTCTCTATAACGTTTTACTTTGTTTTCTACTCTTTGTCTTTTATTTCTGACCTTGCTTTGTCCTGCTTTTTTTTCAATGACACCGTGGTGATTACTTTCCCTTTTTCGAGTAATAATTTCCATTTGTTTGTGCTCCTGCAATCTTTACTTTCTTCTTTTTATACTTTCTAATTTTCCTACCTTCATATCTTTAACTTTCTCCACATGTGTATCGTGCCAATGTTGGTTTTTTTTTTTAGCCTTTCGAATTCCATTGCTTTAATAATTTCTGACCTGCTCTGCATGTGTATAGCGCCAACGTTTGTGAACATCTTTATGAAGTTCTACTTTGTCTTTTACTTTGTCTTTTAATTCTGAGCTCAATTGGACATGCATTGTTTCAATTCCACTTGTTCCGGGCTGATAAATACTTTCCTTATTTTCTGAATTTGCACCTAGATTATTCTTTTTCTTTTTTGCTCTTTTTTCTTCCAACACTTTTGAGTCTCTTTTCTCTGCGCTGCTTTCTTCTTTGCTCAGTCGTCAATGTTTCATTTATAACGTATGTCCTTATAAGCTTTATATGCGCTGAAACCCTGGATGTGTGTGTGCACAAAGCCTTTGTTTACACGACTGAGTGTTTCGCTGCCCGTGGTCTTATTTGATATTTGGTTGTAAGAAGGGCGTGTCTTACAAGAATCTCATGTTCTGCGCCATCGCGAGACGGTCCTGGGTCAATTTCTTGCCACAAAGTCTCATGTTTAAGGTCCCCGTGAGACGCTCCATGGCCAATATCTTTCGTCTTGCGGGTCTTTTAAGTGTCTTCTGTGATCTTAACGTGAAGATCCCTAGTGTTTCTCTCCAGGATTTTTTTTTTATAATAGAGAGATTGTTATATTTTATTTTAATAAATCTTCCTTTTTAAAAAAATATTCTTTGTCATCTATCTCTTTTCAAACCTGAGATTTATGGCAATCCTCTCCCTTTTGGTTCATTTTGATTCTGTTTTGCTACTTTGCTTATTTTTTTGAACTTTTGTGGCCAAAGTCCCTTTAATCAGGAAGAAGCCAGCAGTTTAGTAGGCTGAAGAGTAAAGAACCTTTCCTGGACAGGCTACTTTGAATTACGGCCTGCTTTTGTGTGCTGCATCTACAACAGAGGCCTGCTGGTGTCCTTTAGATCAGCCCTCTCACCTGTAAAAAGTGGATGTGGTCCTCTGTCTGCGAAAGCTCGTCCAGCTCGGTGTCTCTCGTCTTCAGCTCCTCGATCTCCTTCTTTAGTCGCTCCATGAGCTCATCAGCCTTTCTCATTTCTCTCCTCTTGTAATCTCTAATGACCTCAGTGACCTCTGACCTCAGCCTCTCAAGAAACTCAAGTACCGAGTTGAAGGTCTCCTCGTGTTCCTGCACCTCCTTCTCTGCAGAGCTCTGATTAGAAGAAAACAGAAATTCATTTTGAGCCAATTGAGCTTTTAGAGGAGCTGAAAAACGCGGAGACTCCATGTCAAGAAAACGAGCAACCTTTGCTAAGAACTGCTTTGGGTCAGCAAATGAGCAGCAACTCTCAAGGCCTAAGAGTTCACACTGGAGCTTCTCATTTAGATAATTTGGAGATTAAACAATGGTGGGCTGAGAATTGAGAAAGACCTTTAGTGCGACTTGAGCAGGTCCACAAAACCACAGGGATAAGCGTGTCTGCTGTGGGCAGCAACTGAGGAGAACAAAGACGTGGTTGTGTTTCAGGCAGGGATCTCAAACTCATGTCTTAGGTCTGTTTTGTGCTTTTCTGATTCTTTTATTTATGTTTAACTTTTACTTTTGTTGTTTACTTGTATTATTCTTGGTTTTTGATGGTCTCTATGTGTGTAAGCTCCTTGTGTTATATCTGTGTGTTATTTTTTTTTAATTTGTGGTCCCCCAAGAGGTGAGGCCACCAGTCAGAAGTTGGCCTCATCCTTGTAAATCCTTAGGTCTCCCAAAGTTTCTTAAAGAAACCTCCTTGATACAAATTACATCAGGCAGTATGTAAAACTACTCCCAGGCTGAATGGTTTATAATATTTTTGTGAGACGACGTCACAATTTCACTCCTAAAAATACACTCATGTTCTGTGATCATTTCTGTGAAGCGATGCCAGATTTTAACACATCCATCCATCTGTCCAACCATCCATGTGTGCCGTGGTTTCCTCCATGTGTTCTGATTTCCTTCCACACCCCAAAGACATCCAGCTTCAGTGGAGCGGTGGTACTAAACTGGCAGTGATATGAGCGTGTGGCACACAATGGCAGTGCACACAGTGCCTGCTGGAATAGACACCAGCTTCACCACGACCCTGCTCTTGATAAGCAGGTGGTTAAAAAGCGATGGATGGTTGGTAAGTAAACCCAGGACTTAAACCTCGATCCCCTTTTTTATGAGGCACTGCACCAGCATGATTCCCCGGTTTAACATTCAGTCAGTCAGTCAGTCAGTCAGTCATCGTCCAACCAGCTATATCCTAACACAGGGTCACGGGGGGCTGCTGGAGCCAATCCCAGCAAACACAGGGTGCAAGGCAGGAACAAACCTGGGCAGGGCGCCAGCCCACCGCAGCCCAGTTTAACACTTATACTATAATATTTATATCAGACAGTGTTATACTTTAAAACTTATCTTGTCATGTTTGGTGACTTAAGATGCTTTTGACATGCGATCGACAAATGCTGCAACAAAATCTAACAATAAAAAAATAATGGCATATGTGTGCTTTTGAAAAGACCAGGCAATGAAACCTAACAAAGAAATGAATGCACTGAACATCCACGTCACTTCCATTTCTAACTGAAGGAGGACCTTCCAGACCTGCGTCATTGTCACTTTGTGGTGTAGCGGGTCCACAGCTCATGCTAAAAGGGCCAGTTTTAAATAAATAATCGCCACACTCACGTGGTGGTGTGTGGCTGAAGTGGTTCCTGGGATGATTTGTGATGCAGGCGGTCCTTGCTTAAGTGCACAGGTGAGGAGTCGTCCGCATCCATAATTGTTCCTGGGAGCCACTGATTGCCACAGCTGATTCACGTCCCCGTGATAAAGAGAAGTGCAAGGCGGCTAGTGGAGGAGGAAGAGAGAAAAATGAAGTAAAAAGAAACGGAGGGTGCAGGAAGCAGCGAGGAGAGAGAGCCTGTGTTAGCAAACGAGAGACTGAGATCTCGTGGGCAGCTGGAAGTGTGCCCCTGAGAAGAGTGTTTGGCCGACACTCGGTGGGGCAGAAGGAAACAGTTGCTTCAGCTGAGTGATCAAGGAGTTGGAGTGACCGGTGATGAAGGACGGCTGACCGCGTAAGGCCGAGAAGGTAGCGGGAGTCGGGAGGCTTGGAAGGAGTACCCCAACGTGAGCGTCCTGCCAGTTGGTTTGAAAGCCAAGTCTCGGTCTGGAGAGTGCTAACCCAAAGCCAGGGATTAGGAAGCCTCCAGACCAGATGAGCAGAGAGAAGGTCAGCTGCTGGTAGGGCAACTCTCTTGTTGCGGGGCCCAGATGGGAGAAGCAGGGGAGCCGCCAGGTAAAGGAAGACACTTGGCTTTGTATTTTTAAAGGGACTGCTTCCAGCCGTTATTTTAACCTCATCATATTCAAGGATTTATTTATTGTTTTAACCTCCACTCAGCACTTATTTTTATGGATTATTTATTTATGTAATGATTTTGATGCACTGCACTTGTTTGGACACTTGTTTTGCTGTTAATTTATATAAAAGCACGAGGCACTTTTTTACACCATCCCCTTGCTCCATTTTGTTGTACCTCACTGCCAAGCTCATCGATGACATTACCAACGGTGTCAGGTTCAAGAGTCCCCTGAAGCTGCATGGGAGCATGGAGCGAACCCGCATCATCACAAACTTTTAGACCCCAAATGGAGTCACAGGGTCCTATGGCTAAAGGAGCCACAAATGGGCCTGCTGCTAAAGGTCTGCAGTCGGACCCTCTTGGATTTTCTTGCTTCCAAACAGTTAGAGTGATATAAGAAAATCTAAATGTGAAAAGCTTATGGCGTCTCATCAGGACACGAGATTCGCCTGAATCCCCACCACTGTCTCCATCACCTCCTCTCCATTTTTTTTGCAAACTCATTAATTTAATCCTCACCTCTTGTCCAGTTCCACTGTGACATCTTTACGAAACACACCACTCACCTGAATCTTCTCTACCATCTCCTTCATCTCCTCCAGTTCCTTCTCTTTCTCCTCGATTCTCGTTTTTAATTCAGCCTGCCTGTTTTCCACCTGACTCTGTGTGGAGAAAAATAAATGCAAGAGAAACGTCAAAGAAGTAGGTAGATGGAAAACAGACCAACAAGTGGACAAGAGCTGAGCGGAATATGTGTGAGAGGTCTGCATGGAAAAATAAATGATCTGAAGAAGTTACAGCTGTGACACGGGAGCGATGACTGATGTGTCACTGTGTATTCCAGTTCAAATAATAGCCGGGCATTTGGATGTTTTTTAAAATAATTTTATCATTTCATGCAGTCAAAGAAGAACACACCAACACTTTATTATCCTTTACCATTACGTCCTTCTCCCATTTACGTCCATTCCCAGTCCACACCTCACCTGTCTCCCAGTTCTCTCCACATCGGGAGTCACCGTGTCGTGACTCTTATGTTCAGTCGCCGCACACAATAAGCAGATGCAGCTCTTGTCAGTCCTACAGAAGATCTCCAGAACCTTCTGGTGTTTTCCACAGAGTTTCTCTTCAAGTTTTTCAGTCACCTTGTCTATTTTGTGTCTCTTGAAGGCCGGAAACTCCAAGTGGGGCTGCAGGTGAGACTCGCAGTAGGAGGCCATGCAGGTCAGGCAGGTCTTTGAAGCTTTACGTTTTCTCCCTAGACAAACGTCACAGGGCACATCACCAATACCAGCGTAACTCTGAGATGGGCCAGCATGAGCCGTCACCTCCTTCAGGTTCTCGATCAGTTCTGCCAATATGGTGTTTCTGTTCAGCTCAGGCCTCACGTTAAATGTTTTTCTGCACTGAGGACATCTGTAGCCCCCCTGTGTATCTGTCTGGTCCCAGCAGTCATTAATACAGTCCATACAGTAGCTGTGTCCACACGAGATGGTGACCGGCTCCTTCAGGACCTCCAGGCACAGTGAGCAGACGTATTGATCCACAGACACGGAAGGTTTAGCTGCTGCCATCGTGCCTCGAGCTCCCGTCTGAACAACACAGACGCTGTTTCTGAACAAACGAAAGTGAAAGAAACTCGACTGCCTGCCGTAATGAAATGTGGACAAACCGGTCGGCAGGGTGTGCCGTTACTGTGACATCATGGCAGCTGGGATTACAATCGATAATTAACACGGCACAGTGTGTGTCATTACGGTGACAGCAGTGCCAAATGAGCTTTAATAAACCTCTAATAAACTCTTTAACTGATGGCGGAGTGCCACTTGGTCAAAGGTGCAGCCATTTGTTTGCCCTTTCATCTTTTTTTCTATATTTAGATGAAGCCAAATGTCAAAATGCTTTCCCTCTTTTTCCAAATGTGTGTGTTTCTTATTGTTCAAAGTAGCAAACATCCCACTTATATAGTAAATGAGGTGTCCCAGTGTAGTAGTGAAGCAGAACAAACTTTAAAAATCAATAAACAAACAGGTATTGCTAGCGTAGCGGTGGAAAGGTCTACTCCAACACGTGGCGAGAGGTAGAGAGACTCAAACAGAGGCTGGCACATGAGTGAGGAGGGTTCTGCCCCACCCGGCTCCCCACGCCTGAGGTCACGCCTCCCCTGCCCCTCGACTTTACAAAGGCAGACTTTGAGGACTTGTGCTCTGCCTGCTCCTTTCTAAGTTCTGTCCACTATCGAATGAATGAGAACTACTTGTCTTTAAATACAGATAAAATAGAGATGTTAATTGTTGGAGGGAATGACGCTGATCACAGCAATATTTTGTCGTCATTTAACTCAGTCGGAATCCCAATTAATTTTACTGAATCAGCCCGCAATCTAGGAGTTATCTTTGACTCCAGCATGTCATTTAAAGTGCACATTACAAAGTTGTCCAAATCATGTTTTTTCCATCTTAAAAATGTTAGGAAATTAAGGCGCTTTCTAAATAAACAGGATTCTGAGAAATTAATTCATGCATTTATCTCTAGTAGGATTGACTACTGCAATGCGGTGTTCACTGGCTGTTCAAACTGTTCTCTATACAGCCTCCAGTTAATCCAAAATGCGGCTGCAAGAATTATTACAAGAACAAGAAAATCCGAACACATAACTCCAGTTCTTAAATCCTTACACTGGCTCCCGGCTAAGTTTAGGGCAGATTTCAAAATCCTCCTTTTAACATAGAAAGCATTAAATGGCTGAGGTCCGGCTTACTTGTCTGAACTTATCATGACTTACAAACCTGAGCGCACATTAAGATCTCAAGATGCCGGCCTGCTTAGGATTCCAAGAATTAATAAAATAACAGTGGGAGGTCGAGCTTTTAGTTACAGAGCCCCTAAACTGTGGAGTGGTAAGCCTGCCACTATAAGAGATGCCCCTTCGGTCTCAGCCTTTAAATTTCGGCTGAAGATTCACTACTTCAGTTTAGCACACCCTGATAAAAGCTGCTGTTTAACTGTACAGACTGCATCTCTGTTGTTAGTCATTAGCACTTAAACATAAGTAACATGAATAATTATATTTGAATACTAACCCTCACCTATTCTGTTTCTGTTCTCGGTACTCAAATGTGGCAATTGGTGCCACGGCCCACCTGCCAAGTTGTTTGCCTGCCTGTGGTAAAGTCATCCCTGATGGGGGATCACAGGAACCATGGGAAAAAGGGGTCTTTTCATCGGATTGGCTGGCCGAGCACTTTTTCAGCCGTGGAATGGCCAAATGGGGAAGCAGCTTGATGGATGAGGTCTGCAGGACTCTAAAAATATCCAAATCTTATTATGTCATACCATCTACTGTTAAACCGTACTTCTAAAATTTTTATTATTATGCTGTATTAAGGAATTGTTCTGTTCTGTGTATTGTATTATATTGACCCCCTTCTTTTGACACCCACTGCACGCCCAACCTACCTGGTAAGGGGTCTCTCTTTGAACTGCCTTTCCCAAAGGTTTCTTCCATTTTTGCCTACAAGGTTTTTATTGGGAGTTTTTCCTTGTCTTCTCAGAGAGTCAAGGCTGGGGGGCTGTCAAAAGACAGGGCCTGTTAAAGCCCATTGCGGCACTTCCTGTGTGATTTTGGGCTATACAAAAATAAACTGTATTGTATTATATTGTATTGTATCGGGTTATTAGTCGCAGGAGCTTTTCAACATAAACTTGCTGACCGTTCGAGTATTTCACAATCATCACTGAGTTGCGCCATGCCAGTTGTTTACGATGGTGTTATCCACTTGTCATTCAGATAGATAACATTTCCACGCACTGTGGTGGAATAGGCAAACATCAAAGTGCAATTCGCAGCAACATCAAGTTTTCCAAATGTAATCGGAGTGGTCAATTGTGAGGAAGAGAAAACATTATTATTTAACTCACAGATATCAAGGACTATGTTTTGAGTTGATCATGCTGCAGAGAGCTATATGATTTGTTCCTGATTTATGCAGAAAAGGAGTTGGGCTGTGTGCACAGCATTAAGGGACTAACTTTTATCATTTATGTGGAAAGGCTGACCTCTGATACTATCAGAAGACCCTGTAAAGAATATAAGATCTTTATGGACTATAAGAATGTTTAAATTGATTCTAAGTGTGTATAATTAGAAGAGTGTATTCCTTAGGAATTCAAATGGCTGTTTGTTTCATGTTTTAGGACATTCCAGTATGTCATAAATTAAGATTTAACCTTAAGCTATGTATAACCTCAGAATGAACTGTTAGGGTTTTTTTTTTTTCTTTTCTAGGATATAAAAGAGAGAACGGGTTTACTTTAGATATTCTGCCAAAATCCAAATCAGTTGACTGAGTTGGAAAGAGACAGTCTCACATTCTCTCTACTCACCAAGAATTAAGAATAAAGAAATTATTTTTACTTTAATTGGGTTTAAGTTTTTCCGTTGTTTTCCGACTTCAGCACTCACAACTGCACACACACTGCTATGAAGGTACTGTCATAGAATGAATTTGCTTATATAAATAGAAAGCATTTCCACTTTATTAATGTGAAAATCATCCATGATGCAAAGGTGTGTCTCAATAATGTTGTGGCGAGATATACAAGTGTCTCCCCAATAATTGCAGCAGTTCCCTACTCAAACGGTGTGAGCCCCAGTAATATTTGTGTTTATTAGCATATTAAAATACACAAAACTCTAGGATGGTGGTGCTGTAGGCTCATGCATGTGTGTTAAAAATCACACTGATTGGGACTTATAAAAGAAAGTGCATAGAACTTTGCTTACGCAGTTGTTTGCATTGGATTATTTTTGTACATACGCAAATTTCTAGTTAGATAGATGAAAGGCACCTCAGTCTTCACATCCGTCCACTGTCAGGGGTTCAGTCCTTCTGTCCAATGAGGTGATGGTTCAAATGTGATTGGAGGGGCCTGAGTGTGGGACGACAAGCTCATGAGGCCAAAACCAACGACATGCCTGTGCAGCATAATTGTCTTCATTTCCATCCATTCAGCTCTCCAATTCGTTAACCTGATTATGCAGCCTGTATATGTGTAATTATTTTGAATTAATCCCACTGAAATCAATCAGTCAGTCAGTCATTATCCAACCCGCTATATCCTAACACAGGGTCATGGGGGTCTGCTATAGCCAATCCCAGCCAACACAAGGGCACAAGGCAGGAAACAAACCTCGGGCAGGGTGCCAGTACATATAATCAAGTATTTCATAAAAACTGTGCTTATAAGTTAGATTTCAAGACTGTGATGCCAGCTGTTAAAACTGGAGAGTTGAATTGGGATGTCATTGATGTCACAAATTGCTCTGAAATATCAGATTTGTTAGCCAACACGTCCATTCCTTCTCAATATTTAGTTTTAAGAAGAGTGTCACTTCTAATATGGTGAGGGTTATTTTCCCTTGTAAGCAAAATTATGCAGAGGTTGGGAAAATCCCCTGTAACAGAACTAAAAAAATAAACAAATAACCAAGAAAAACCCTGCACTTTTGATATCCAAATGCGTCCTTCCTAAAAGAAGTCTTTAAATGACCACCTGTTTAAATTTGAGATTAGCATACACTTTGTTTTTGAACTTTACAGGTCTTTGCCCCCCACGTCCTCTTAACCTATGGGGATGTCACAAAATATTCTGCAATCAGAACCTTTCTGGGAAAAGTATTTCACATTTAATAATATTTAAAGCTAATAATAATAATAATAATATCATATTTTACAATTTTTACAACATCTTTATACTTTCAGTCATTTGAACAACTTCATCTCCGTCTTTTAGGCTACTGCCTTGTTAACAGCAAGTTTGGTTATTGACTGAAGGCTCTCAGCTCAGCGCTGCTCCATCACATTTAATGACAACTGAACCTGAAGACTGACGTGTGGCACACATGACAGAGAATTCCATTTCTTGCCAATTTCTGTTTGTGTTGAATGTGTATATGCATCGGGTCATTTATTATTTACTCATCTTAGAGGAGCCACAAATGTAATTACTAAGGTTAAAATGAAGTAGATGAGTAATGAACACCCCCTTAAAAAGCGAGGACAAACCAGTAAGAAAGCCCCAACACCCCCATTGTGAATCAGTGATCAGATCAATAGGATAGGACCTCCATATTAACGAATTGACATGTGCATGAAATTACTGGTGTTGGTAGCTGATTGGCTAAGATGACAGAATTCTGCATATCGAGTCAGATGACGTGATGTGTTAGATGAGGTAAGAAAAGCATGAAAGCAAATGAATTGTATGATATCGATGGTTCACTCCATGGACCGAGACATTTGTGTAATGATCTGTCAATAAAGAAAAGTTCTGTACCCTCATCTGGGCTCCTGACTGCCTTCTGTGAGAACTGAGGAACGCCGTTCCACAACACTGACCGTGTCCATCATGTAATATCTGAAAATAAAGGAAGGTGAAGATCTCAGTAAAGCTGACCTGCTCGGGTCCACCAAATACTGTGATGGTGCTCTTAGAAAAAGAAAAATCTCCAGTTCTGAAAACGTCTGCTGTGGCAAAACGAGAGCAGCAACAAACCGTGGAATTAAATAACGGATTTAATTAACAACAAGAATCGGTTTTAAATTAATACTGGTTGGAGTTTGAGGCCCTGATTTGGCTGGTCATCTGTTGGCTCATTAACTTCACATCTCATTTCTGTTCAGGTGCTGCTTAATGAGAGAACAAAGAGATTCAGAGGACTGAAGCCTAAAAAAACAGGGAAATGAAAATGAAAGGGAAAATAAGTTCATGAGTATCAAAAACTGATCACTAGTTAAGAACAGAATTAGAATGAAAACTGAGGGCCACAGCAGCGCTTCAGGAGCGGAACTGGAGACCCCTGACCTAGAGGATGGGACGAGCAGGTGAAGCTGAAGTAGTGAGATGCAGATGATGAAGAGGTCTTAAGACCCTTTAAAACCAGCCGTTCCTTTTCGGACACTCAGGGTCGCTCCGTCCCATTTAAGGAGGACAGAAAGAGCAGTTTGCAGTAAAGCACACTTTCGCCCTCCGGTGGTTATCTATCATACCACACTGGTAACAGAATCCCATTAAGTGCCCATTTCTGTTTGTGTTGAATATGTACCAGTTAAATCACTTATTAAATGAAATGCACTTTAACAAAACAGTGACCTTATGGGAGATCATGCCGTGACAGTGGACCCCCTAAAATACCTTGAAACGTAAAAAAAAGAATGAAAACCAAATGTGTGTGAAAGTCTGCTCAGAACACTTGATGCGTGAAGCGTTGAAATTCAAGTCACTTCATGTCACTTTCATATTCTTTAATTTACATTTATTCATAAGTAAAGGTATCTTCTTTTACCATTGAAGTGTCCAAAAACAAACTTTAGCATCCAAAGGTTATTCTTTCTTGGTGGACAAGTTAATTCTGGAAATGTCTAAATTATTAACTTTGTTTTACATGTACACCCACTTTGAAATTCTAAGGACTGACTACTATTGGAAAGGACTCAACAGCAAACCTCTGAAACCCCATAACCAGAAGTGGTGAACATCTGAATCCCCCAACACAGGCCAGGGGCACAGAACACGGCCTGCTCCCCGTTTGCTACCTTTGAGAGGAGAGCAGCTCACAACACTGCTGAACATCTTAGCATCATGACTAGTTAGATTGTGAGTGTCAGTAAATAACAGGGCAGTGTCAGTCAGATAATAGTCAAAGTTTATTTCAATTGAAATGTATGGTTATTGGCAGAGAAACCAGACATACACCCAAATGTCACATACAATAATGGATGAAGTTAAACATCGTGAGCAGTTCAGATCAGAGTCACACAGCAAGCTTCATATCAGGAGGTCGAGGCTTATAATTACGTTATGACCCTATTTGTTCTCTTAGGACTGTCATGAGGATCTTCTTATTAGTATGCTGTACACACTGGTTAGTTTATCTGAGCTTACTGTATATCTTATGCAATTTAATATATAACAACACATTTTCTAGTATTTGATTTTACATTTACTTATCTCATGGTGTTATTCAGTTTTTTTCCATGAATCCTTGTATTCCCCATTTATTTAAAACACACCTTCTCATTTCTAGGACTCCTGTGCTGCCTTCTATCCAACATCACAGAATCAGAACTATTGTTAGCCTTCCCAGTTTATTCACTTAAAAGCTGCAATGTTTCTAAGTAATTCCATAACAATCCTAATATGTATATAAATAAACTTTTACAGGTCTTATCTCACCTGTAAGAAGCACAATTATTTCACCCCAATACAATATCATTAGTTTTTTTGTTTTTGGTTTTTTTCTGTCACCAATTCTCCCATTTAATAAATTCCGTCCATGCTGCGAACGCTGCAATCAAGTCTCAGCCTCACTGGGTCACATGTTTTGGTCCTGCACCAAATTAACATCATTTTGGACCAAAATGTTTAAGTGCCATTCAGACAGCCTTGGCGTCACAAGGACTCCTAACCCACTAACAGCTGTGTTTGGTGTTCTTCCAGATGGGTTTAAAGTGGAGAAGGACAAACAAACTGTGATTGCCTTCACTACACTTTTGGCACGCAGACTTATTTTGCTAAACTGGAAGAATCTTAACTCTCCTCTTTTAAGTCAGTGGGACACTGATGTTTTATACTATTTGAAATTGGAAAAAATCAAATATTCAGTTACAGCAAGTACCTGTAAGTTACCTGTAAGTATTTGCGACCCGAATTTTCATAACAGTTTTAATCGCCGCCCCCCTAACATTTTTTTGAAATGTAGATGCATATTTTATTATACCTACTTAACTTTTATCGAGATTTATCTAACTCTATATTTATTGTTCTAGTATCAGAATGTAGTTTAAGTTCATTTGTTTTGGTTTCAACAGATTTTTTTCATAATTTTGATTCTTGTTTTCTTTTTTTCACATCTTCGCGACCCCCTTTTTGTTACTTTACCCACAGGTTGAGAACCACTGAGTTACAGGATCTGTACAGAATTTTTTCAAAACCTGGAAATATCTAATCAATAATATCTCAGAATAAGCGCTTAAAGTAGCGAGAAAGCAATTATCTCCACATTTCTTTTTCTTCTCCATTCATCTCTATTACCTTATTAAACTTATCAATTTAGGTATGTTTACAAGCCTTAAGATTCGCTCTGTTGGCCATGCTCTCTCACTCAGGGGTGGAGGGTAATTTGTTTTCAATCCTACTTTTTGTAAAAATTGATCTATTTATATGGAATGATTACAATAAAATTAATAAAATTAAAATAAATAAATAAATAAATTCAGTCTGTGATCACAAATCATCTCAGTACAGAACCCCACAAGTCTGAAATCTAAATCATTAAATCCTGCATAATCACTCAATCAAAATTTATTATAAATAAACTTTAATGTTGAGTGTCGCCAGTCACCACAAAACTGACTAAAATACAACTACTAAAATCATTAATCACACACTATATAGTATCTTTAATATTTCACACATTTTAAAGTCCTGGACATTTCTTTCAAAGCACACCCACAAGCGTTAATGTCCACACCAAGGGGCCTTTGTTCCACTGTGGCACTGACCCTTCTGCCATTCTTCATCCTCCCTGTTCTTATTCTTGAGTGGACGCTATAAAGATGTCCTTTAATTAACTCCAACCAATCACCCTGAGGCTTTCACTTTCAAATCTCTAACATCCATCCGTCCACAGCTGATGTCTACCCTGCTGAGCCCACCTAACCTATGAGCTCCACTGAGTACACAGTGTGTGGTGCCCCCTGTCTCTCACTGAAGTGTCTACGTTTCCCACCTTACAGTCTACCTCAGGTCTCCCTGTTGTCCTCTTCATTCATTTCCCTTTATGTTTTTTTCTTAAAGTCTCCAGGTTTTTATCAAATTGCACATTTATCTTTCTGTCACTGATAGACGCCATATGGAGTAAACATGACTTTAACCTTTTGTGTTGTTTCACCACCTGAACACTTTGGTTTAATTCAGGTCTTCGATGTGATCCCCACAATTTTTCTTCTTCTCTCCAAAAATGACCCAATCTTTGTGACAGATGGCATGAGGTGACCTGCTGTCCGTGCCAGTCACTGGTCAGACAGGTTCAAGGGACAGATTGTCACACTGGAATCGTTTCCAATGTAAAACCCTGGATAGAGTGGCTCAGTAAAGGAGGTGTTGAGCGTGTGCAGGAGGGTCACTGTGTCAGAGACGCTATAAAAGGACAGCAAGCCAGCAGAACAGTCCAGATAGACGCCTATTCGGTGACTGCAGGGGATGCTGATGTTGGTACCATTTTTTTTTGTGCCAGATAGAGAATCTGCAATTACTGTAGTGCAAACACCAGGACTTGTCATTGCATCCAAGGACATTCTCCTGAGTTGTCCCTTTCCTGCCAATTCCTTTATACGTCACTCCAATGTTAAACGCTTGTCCAGCCCACTCGACCTCCCAGTAACAGCGAGTCCCACTCAGAGCCTCTCTGCATAGAACTTCCTTCCAATGGTCAAATCTTTCAGGCTGATCAGGATACGGGCCGTCTGTTCCCATACATATCACCTGCTTTTTCCCTTCAGACAGGTGCAGGCGTCTGTGTGCCGTGTTGGGGTCCAGAGTTAGTGGACAGGCAACTGAATGGATAAAAAAGAACAGAAAATGAGTGGAGAAATCTGTCTACATTGTGACACCTGAGGGGAGCAGAGCTTCAAACACCAAGAATTTCATTTGAGAACTCAATGACCCTCTGAGTGTCACATGACCACCGTGATGTCACTGACTAAACGAGTCAATCTGAAATCAATTAAATAAAGTGATTTATCATCAAAGTGCTGAGAGGTGTGCTGAACAGCTGCAGTGGACCTTTGGACCTCAGTCTTTACAGCAGCCCACTGTCTGGGGGTCAGTCCTTCTGTCCTGTGAGGCCAGGGTGCTAATCAGTGCAGGGAAGAGGAGGACAAAAAGAGTGGACTGAACTGAGAGAACTGTGACTGAGTGGAGGAAGAGGAGAAGAAGAAGAAGGAAAAGGCAAACTCTGAGCCTGGGATCAAAGAAAGAGAGCTGAGAGGATCAGAGACACAAGATGTGTGAAGGAGCAGGAGGAAGAAAGAGATGTGGGACCACAGGACTAGGACAACATGGAGAGAAGGATATACAAAAAGTGAGAAAGAGAGGGGAGATGAAAAAACAAGGAAACAAAGAGCAAGAAGTGAAATGGTGAAAACGTCAGGTTTATGATGGGTGACCACTGTGAAGGAAGGCAAAAGGAGAAAGAGGAGAGAAACAGAAGAAGAACAACAAAGAAAAGAGATGGAATATGAAAGAAACTGAAGAGGAAAACAACGGAAAGAACAACAAAGAAGAAAATAAAAGTCACGGCCATCCAGTCCCTCACTGGGAATCCCAAACAAAATGCCTGAGCCTTCAAAATTAAAAAGAAAACGAGCCGACTCTGTCAAGCTTGTGCCAGCTGGACTATCATACTGAACCAAACATGAGGGCCTCATGTCCTTCATCTTTACATCTTCATCTTTCTTTAGATTTGATTTCTAATTCCAAAAGATGACTTCTTTAAAAATCTGTCAGTTCCAGCAGTAATAGCCATTAGTAACTCTAGGAATGTGAGGTATTTTAAGTCATTTTAATGGTATATTGTTAAATAAAATGTATCAAGTTCTATCAAAAACAAGAACATTTCTGGGCTTTGACTGATGGAGTACTTCAAAATTAGGCGATGATAAAATGGTGACCATCAGGGAGCAATGGTGTGCCAACTACTTTTTATAAAATACCTAAATGACCTGTTAGGAGTTAAAATAAGGGACTGGTCACGTCTGTACTTCAGGTACAGGAATTTAACTTGGTAGCTCTGGAGCCGCTCATAAGAGAACACAACCTCACATACAAATAACACAAATAAGACAAGTTAAATAACTTACACTATAAACAGTTACAGAATAGTGCAGATAGTAGGGTAGATGTGCAAATGATGATGTGCAGGTGAAGGAGAGAGTGTAAGGTGTGTATGAACACACACACACACGTTCATTTGCTGCACACACATACACCCTCATACAGTATAAGCAAGGCTATGGCTCTGGGAAAGCTTATTTAGTTTTAATTCTCCTGAGGGAAGCTTTTGTAAAAATTAATGACTGGTGAGGTGAGTCAGTGGGGGTCCGTTTGACGTGGTTAGTGACACTTGAGGTCTGCTGCAAATGGAAGAGTACGGCCAATTGTTGTCTCAGCAGACCTCCCAACACGCTGTAAGTGATAGGATACAAGCTGAGATCATTTCAAAACTTTGGTCAAAACTCACACAGACTTTGACCCCAAGTGAAGTGTGGTGGTATGGATGTGCAGGCAGCGATCGAGGCAGATGAGGACAAGTGGAAAGTCATGGAAGGAACTGTGGAACATCAGAGCAACAGCAGCAGCGTTAATGAGGAAGGTAAGGGCAGTTTCAGCTGTGGTATAACCTTTTAAGGGTCTCCTACCACCAGAGCTGTCAAAGGGTTAAGTTCATCTCTCTGTCTCTCCCCAGACTCTTCTGATCTCCCTTTATTGTCATCTTGACCCTTTTTCTGAGAAGTACGCAGGCTCGAAAGTGGTGCGGTGTGTTTATGAACACTTAGGAAGAACATTTTTAGCTTTCCCATCCAAAAATACTTAACTTATCCAAAACAATGTATTTTTTGTAAGTTTTGCATATAACAATTGCAGATTCCAATGTTAAATAAATTTTAAAAGTCAATTTTTTAAAACTGCACATGATCTGAAGTCTCAGCTTTTTGCTTCTCACGAGTCAAGCAGTGAGTGAGTGATAAGGATTGTGATTTCAAGTTCATTCTCTTTGCTCAGAAGCCATTAAACTCACTGTGATAAAATCAACTCTACTCTACTACTCCTTTCTGAGGCTGCTGAACTCCTGTCTCCATTAAGACGTGTCTTGTTTCTTTCCTGCCTTATCTGCTCTCCACAATACAAGACTGACTTTAAGAATGGGGTTAATGTAAACAATCGACTGGTGAAGTCCAGTCAAGGGTACAAGTAACATGTTCTCCCTTTCACTGCTCTACTGCAAGCATACAGTAAATGTGCCACTTAACACTGGTACACTAAACTCAGAAACAGAACATCACGACAATCTTCCCCATTTCTTTATTATGAAAACTCAACAAAACCTGGAAGAAACTCACATTTTAAAAGATAATTTCTACTCCTTAGATTCTGTATGCTGTGATCTGGATCATAAATCCCTGAGGAAAGAGAAAAACCAGAAGTTAAGTCCCCAGTGACCAAAACAAACCTGAACTCTTCTTATCTCTCCTCAGGGTCGATCTTTGGACTGACCAAGGAGGTCACCTGAGGAATATTAACCCACCTCTCTTCACAAACTCCCATCCTCTGACCTCCTCCAGACTCTCCTTAAGATAAGAAAGGTCTTTCCTTAGCATCTCCGGAAGAACGTCTTTGTTAACCGTGATTTCAGATGCCGCTCCATCTCCAGGAGGAAAACCAAGAGCCGGGAACTTCTACATGCGTAGAGGGGAGGTAAGGAGAATATGAGAGACAAAGACTTTTGAGACAGTCAGGCCTTCTGGTGACTTTTAGAAAGACCCTCTCACCTTTAGGAAGTGAATGTGGTCGTCCGTCTGTGAAAGCTCAGCCAGCTCTGTGTCTCTCATCTTTAGTTCCTCGACCTCCTTCTCCAGTCGCTCAATGAATTCTTTAGTCTTTGTCAATTCCCTCCTCTCGTACTCTCTAATGACCTCAGTGACTTCTGACCTCAGCCTCTCAATGGACTCAAGTACAAACCTGAAGGTCTCCTCGAGGTTCTGCACTTCATTCTCTGCTGAACTCTTATTTAAAGAAGAAATGAATTTGTTTTGATCACACATACTAGAGACAGAGAAACTGGTTTGTATTACAAGAAAATCAGATATGACACCAAAAACACCAATAACATTAGTGGTGTGCTACCACTTTTAAAATTTTTATAACTAATTCATTAATTCACTCCCTCTGCTCCGCTCACACTTTCTAATCAGATCAGTGACCTCTGAATGGACTGAAGCACAGACTTGAAGGTCTCCTCGTAGTTCTGCACTTGTTTCTCTGCTGAGAGAAGTGGGGCTACAAATCATAGAGAGATGGAGAGCTGCTGCCATATTAAGAGACGAGAAACAGAATCTCACATCATAAATGTATAAAGGCAAAGTTAATGTCAATTTTCTTAAAAGTAGATCACCAGAAGGAAAACATAAAGCTGTGAGGATTTATACATTCATTTGTATACTCTGATTACAATTCTCATTTAGTAGTTTAACATTTTACTGTGGATTTTGTTATCTCTACTCAAACAATGTTAAAATCCTAATAGTGGCAAATATTAATGAACTTGTGGTTGTAAAATGGACACGAGACTCACCTGAATCTTCTCTACCATCTCCTTCATCTCTCTCATTTTCTTCTTTTTCTCTTCAATCCTATTTTTCATTTCAGACTTTGTCTTTGCCAGCTCTTTCTGTGAGGAGACAAAGTGGAAGAAAGACATCTGAAAACTGGACGGGCAAAGGTGGAAAATGGGAGCATTAGACAGAAAAGAACAGAAGGTGAATGAGGAAGGAAATCTCAATGAGAGGTGACTGCACAATGAATATGAATGGAGAAAAGGAGTGAATCAGCTGACTTGGCACCAACTGTGTGCTGTTGTCTTGTCAGTCAGACATTTGATTTCCATTAAAGCTCCCCACTCTGATAACAGGAATGAGAACTGACACTGACTGATGTGAAGGCAATGTGTGAGAAGAAGTGTCCAGCAAGTCTGAGATAGGAGTTCTCAGATCTCTCCTGCAGTGTTTAATTCAATGGCTGCTCAGATCAATGGGTGGCACAGTGGCACTTTATGGATCACACATCCTGGGTTCAGATTCTCTGCTCACATATTGTACACATGTGGTTTGCAGGTTCTTCCTGTGCTTGTATGAATTTTCTGGTTTTCTTCTCACATCTCTAAAGACACACTGGAGTGTCGCCTGTAAAGTGTGGGTGTGTGTGAGCAGGTTGTACCTCCATGGACAATTGTCTTATTCACGCCTGTTTTCTGCCCCATCCCCAGAGAAGAAAAAGAACATATTACATTTAAATAACACTTTTCAAGACACACATAGCACTTTATACAGAGGGGGGGAGCCACTACAACCACCCACAATGTACAGCATGCACCTGGATGTTGAGACAGCAGCCATTTTGCACAAGTACACTTACCACACATTAGATGTTAGGTGGTGAATTGGTGAGGCATCCAGAATGACCAGGCTGTGTTGAGCAATGTAGCAGGATATCGGGAAACACCCTTCGAAAGATGCGCAGGGATCTTTTATGACCACAGAGAGGTAGGATTACAATTTTGTATCTCATGTGATGGATGGAGTGATTTTTGTGTCACAGTGTCCTTGTCACTGCACTAGGGAATTGGGTTTTAACTCAGGCTACTGGGAAAATCACCCCATGCTGATCTCCAAGTACAGGCCAGGTCTGAATGTCCTTCTCTGTAAGAGGATGGCCTCTTCTGAAGTGCATATGGTATGGCTGGCTGGCTGTTTGGATCGACTCTAAACTCATGTATCTAATAAAGTAGGTCAATCTGTTATGAGAGGCTCATCCATGTGTTTTATCTCAGCCAGAGATCTTCCCCTGCCTGGGGTTCAAATCCTAATTTCATGACCTTCTTGCTCAGTGCTGAATTATTCATTTATGTCAATGTTTCTTTTGTTTATTACCTGCTTTGTGTTACGCTCATCACCTCCATGGACTGCCCTCAGCCCCATAGAATAAAGGGTTTCTCACAGTACCTGGAGGTTCATTTGAATGTTCCAGGGAGTTAGTGAGACCTTCAGTTGTTTTGTGATTTGTTTGTGCTTTTCAAACTTTCTACATTTTGCTGCTTTTGATTTTGACATTGAATTTTGCTTTGGAACTTTGTCTGCTTCTGGAATTATCTTCAGCTGGCAACATATGCCATTTGTGCTCTTTGGGGTTTTGCAGTATTAAGGAGCATTTATTATATAATTTATAAAGATTCTGCTTGCCCTCATTCTAGCTGAATCTTGATGATTTCCCCCTCTAGTCAGTATTTCTGGGACTATGCTCTTTGGAACTCTGTAGTGCTTGGGACCCCTGGTCATAACACTAGAGAAGATCTGTGTTTTATACATTTTCGTATATTTAAAAGCCTACAAATTCAAATACAGAATTCCTGTGATCCAGAGCCTGTCCTAGCTGCATTGGGCCGTACTGAGGAACTAACCCTGGAGGGGATGACATTCTCTCACATAATCGCATAGACACACACACTCACACACTCACACACACACTCACACACACACATACTCACACACAAACACACATTTACATTTTCTTTCCTAAAGTGAGTTAGCCACATGATCAAATGCCCACTTCTGTATAATATGAGATAAAGCCAGAATAGCTAGTGGTCACACGAACAGGGGTCAAACATACCATAAAGTATGTGAATTTCCCCTTGGGATTAATAAAGTATCTATCTATCTATCTATCTATCTATCTATCTATCTATCTATCTATCTATCTATCTATCTATCTATCTATCTATCTATCTATTATATAGTGCCTTTCATATCTATCTATCTATCTATCTATCTATCTATCTATCTATCTATCTATCTATCTATCTGTTATATAGTGCCTTTCACATCCATGTATTATATAGTGCCTTTCATATCTGTCTATCTGTTATATAGTGCCTTTCACATCCATGTATTATATAGTGCCTTTCATATCTGTCTATCTGTTATATAGTGCCTTTCACATCCATGTATTATATATTGTCTTTCATATCTATCTATCTGTTATATAGTGCCTTTCACATCCATGTATTATATAGTGCCTTTCATATCTGTCTATCTGTTATATAGTGCCTATCTATCTATCTATCTATCTATCTGTCTATCTATCTATCTATCTATCTAAAGCCTATGAGCTCAGAGTCCTGACCGCTGCCTGACTCAGTTCTCTTATTTTCTTTCTTTAATTTCTGTGACTATTCGAACCCTGGACATTTAGACTTATCTCACAGAGAGGAGACTTCATTCTATAGGAAAAAAAATGCATTTCACTCATTCCTGAATGAAGACCTTGACACCTCGTTGTCTTTCACCCTGTCTCTTTTTCCCAGTTAACCCTTCCCATTCCCAGTCCTCTCCTCACCTGTTTCCCAGCTCTCTCCACATCCGGTGTCACCGTTTTGTGACTCTTATGTTCAGTCGTCGCACAGAGTAAGCAGATGCAGCTCTTGTCGGTCCTACAGAAGATCTCCAGAACTTTCTGGTGTTTTCCACAGAGTTTCTCTTCAAGGTTTCCAGTCACCTTGTCTATTTTGTGTCTCTTGAAGGCTGGAAACTGCAAGTGGGGCTGCAGGTGAGTCCCACAGTAGGACATCATGCAGGTCCAGCAGGTCTTCGAAGCTCTCCGTTTTCTCCCTGGGCACATGTCACAGGGCACATCGCCAGGCCCAGCGTAACTCTGAGATGGAGCGTCATCTGCTGTCACTTCCTTCATGTTCTCTATTATCTCTGCTAATACGGTGTTTCTGTTCAGCTCTGGCCTCACGTTAAATGTTTTTCTGCACTGAGGACAGCTGTAGACCCCCTCTGTATCCGACTGGTCCCAGTAGTCATTTATACAGCGCATACAGTAGCTGTGTCCACACGGGATGGTGACCGGCTCCTTCAGAATGTCCTTACACAGTGAGCAGGAGTACTGATCAGCAGACAGTAAAGGGTGAGCTGCTGCCATTTTGAACAGAGATGCTGTCTGAACAACACAGGTGCTGCTTCTGAAGAAACGAAAGTCAAAATAATTTAACTTTCGTAGTAGAAAGTCAACCAACCGGTTTACATGATGTGAGCCGCCCCACTGAGACTGCAACGCCTATACAGTGCATGAAACCGGAGATTTTAATCTATCATTAACACTTTAATTAATTAAGGGAAGGCCAAAAGTGAAAAGATATCACTTTTTTTTTTCAAATTTGTGTCAAACAGATACTTTAAATCAAAAATGTTGCTAGTATGGGACATCAGTCAGTCAGTCAGTCAGTCATTGTCCAACCTGCTATATCCTAACACAGGGTCATGGGGGTTTGTTGGAACCAATCCCAGCCAGCAAAGGGCACAAGGCAGGAACAAATCCCGGGTAGGGCGCCAGCCCACCGTAGATGGGGCATTAGTTTTACCTAAATGTCAAGAACTGAGTGCACATGTTAAATGTGGAAATGAAAATTGGGAGCTTTAGGATGTGCAAGTATCAGGGTCAGGTGTTGGACATACATTTTTGGGACCCTGAAGCTTGAACTGTTATGAGGGTCCTTTCGAAACAAGCAATGGGGTTTAAGTAACCACTCTTATCTTCTTCAATGTGGTTGTTCCACAACAGATCACCACAATTTTTTAAACATGTAACCACTACATGTTGGGTTTTTAGAAACCTCTTCTCATACAATACACACTCACAACCTTTAAGCGATTTGGACTAAAGTCACTTCTGGGGACCTCTGGGATTAGGAGCCCTGAAGATTAAGCTTCATTCATTTTATAGTAGATCTGCCCCCAGTCAGGGTCTTTACCCCTTCTTACATGCATTTCCTCATAAATATAAAACTGAAGGCCCGTTTTTCTCCCTTGGGGTGTCACGAGCATTCCTACGCTGGTATAAAACTGATCAGAGGCCAGGCGTTATTTCACAATATTTATAGGAGAGAAAAAGATCAGGGGCTTGGTACAATAGATCAGGAGCTTAAACCTCTGAAGCCATCCAAGCCAACGTCACTGGTTAAAATCTTACAATAATTTCTGAAGAAACATAGGCAGGGAAAAAAGAGGAGCTGTTATTAAAAAGGTGAAAATACCTAATGAGTGAGGAACCATATAACCTGTACTTTGATGAGACGAGTCCACAAGGCATCATAAAACATCAAGAATTCGTTTACATAAATATGAAAAAAAAAAACGCAAAATAAGGGCACGTGGGATATTCTTGAAAAAAGCAATCCAAGGTAAACAAGTCCCAGTCTGAAATGCAAAAATCAGTAAACCAAGAACAGAAGCAAATAATTTAAAAAGCTGAAAATCTAAAGGGAAACAATACTCACAATGAACTCCAAACATCACTCAATGACTCCCTGCTGAGACCCTCACACTGACCTCAATATATAAAAGCAGAGGGGAGGACCCTGCAGCAGTGATGTCAGGGTGGCCCTGGAAGACATCTTGGAAAGAGCGCTGAAGGACTCGTCTCAAAGAGCTGAGAGGACAAATGAAGAGCAGCTCTGTTGATGGCATCCAATGATGTGCTTCACTTTAATGACTGCAGACTTCATTTTCATGCAATCAGCACATGTTGCCAACCTCCATGGTGCGCATTTACTCTCCAGAATCCACAGTATGAACGTAACCTCAGTTTAGTTCATCTGAAATCACACATCTGCTGTCTTAACTCCTGTGCATATTTGTTATTAATGTTTATTTAGAATGCTTGATGTGTGCACATCGAGAGGACGCCCCACCTGCACACGTGTCATCTCTAAGATCAGGACGTCGTAGGGCACTGCTGTTTGTTTCTTACCACCTCTGTATGTAGTCTGATCAACTTGATCACAAGTCAGTTTACACCAAGCTTTGTTTTCTTTTGTTTTAGACATTGTCCAATCACATGCATGAGAGGCCCTGAGACTCCGTTAGATGTTGCTCTGATTCAGTGAATTGTTTTATGTGTATTGTGTTATATTTGTTTTTGTTTGCTTTTTTCTTTTTTTTTTTACTTTTTATTATTTTTAATGGTCCATGTTAATTCTCGACTCATTATGGTATGAATGAGATTCCCCAATTACCATCAGCAGACGCTCAGCAGACACTCAGGGCACACAAAATGTCACACAGAACTCATGTAGTTAAATCAACCCCATGGTGGATCACATTCAGACTTTCCAGGGTTCACTTGGTACCACACTGAGACCACCTTTTCCAAAGGGTCTTCGTACGATTGCTTTGGTCCGCACCGCAGTGTGACTGGTGTGCTCACATCTACCTAAACAAACTGGACTTTCAGGGAAATTTCAACAGAGATAAAAAAAAAAAAACTGATCCAAAGAAAAAAAAAGGTGTGGAAACACATGAAGTGTCTGTCTTTACTAAATCCAGTCTGGTTTTTTGAAATTACACAGCAAAGCACTTTTTGAACTCTTTTAGATAAATGACATTTGCGATTATCTTATCGTCATCATTTAGTAAGAAAGTTGGTCCTTATGATGCAAATTGTATCAAAGCTTTATTGTTCTTCAGAAAACAGAAATAGACACAGTATAACGTTTTTTGAAGAATATTATTTTTATTATTTCTGCAAGCATTAATAACAATAAAGGCTGTATCTGAGTTGAGAACTGTTCATATAATTCTACTGGTTGTACATCTGGACCTGCAGCCTTTTCCACTCTGCATTGTTATCTAGTCAGCATGCACACATCCTATATTTTTCACATTTTGAACATAGTTCTAAATATAAACCCTTAATTTGCTGTTCCAAACATTTTTTTTATTGCTTCACTCTTATTAAAAAACCCTTGCTCTTGTTTTTTGGTTTTAACAAAGGATTTCCTTGATTCCTGGTTTTTGACTGTTGCTTCATTCTGTAAGATTTTGACTCCTGGGTTTAGTTTTTTTGACCTCCTGTGAACAAAACTGGCACAAATGTTGTCTCACATACACCTCCTGGTCCTCTCTCATTTAAAATCTCTCTGTGTTTGTACGTGAAGAATAATTTGGGGTAGGTGAAAAATGACAAATTCAAAATACAAGAAATTGAATATGGCGATTTAAAGGATAAAAAAAATATAGCAGAGTGTGTTGAGGATTTAAACGCTGTTGAGTCCCTAATGTGAAGGACTGAAGAGTGATAGGCTGTGCAAGCATCACTGATAATCAGGGCTTACTTGTCTGTGTGTTAAGCTTATGGTGCAATAGTAGGCCATCCCATAACAAATGTGGTGAATCCACTAACCCCACAATAAGAAGCAGGGTCATGAGACGCACCAATCTATCCCAGTCACAAAACAGGAAATCTACCTGGGAAGTGACGCCACTTCATCACAGGGTGCACTCACATACACACCCAATTAACTAGACACACAGGACTATGGGATCTGAGACAGAAACTGGAATCTTAGGAGATTAAACTCCACATGGGCACTTGAGGAAAATGGAAATTACGCACAGACTTATGGCTAGGCCGGGATTGGACCC
Source organism: Polypterus senegalus (assembly GCF_016835505.1). Taxonomy (NCBI): domain Eukaryota; kingdom Metazoa; phylum Chordata; class Cladistia; order Polypteriformes; family Polypteridae; genus Polypterus; species Polypterus senegalus. The sequence continues at coordinate 3,069,681 of NC_053163.1, read as the reverse complement.
CAAGTTCCTGAAGGTATGAGGCAGTAGTGTTAACCACTGTGTTCCTAGACTGAATTAATATAAAATAAATAGAATCAAATAGGTTTATCAATCGATTCTGATCTCTAATTTGCATTCACTTGATAATTACAAACGTGATCAGGATTTCATATTCTCGGCAACAGGGACTTGACCTCCATGTCCCTTCTGTGTCTACAGTTTTGACTGCTATTCTACATCGGGTTGAGTTTAAATTTCAAAACTTTAAGAGTGCGCCACCATCTGGTCATTAAGAACAGTGACCTTAAATTAGGGCTTGGGAGTCACCAGATGTTGAGTTTATTTCAGTGTGAAGTCAGGATTTTTTACTCATTGCTTGATGATGACTACAATTAAAGGACTGAGGCTTGGCTGACCAGAGATGTCCAAGGTGAATCTGGGTGGAGGAATGGAAGGGTGGCCAGTGAGTGAACAATGTGTGTGTGTGTGAGAGAGAGAGAGAGAGAGACACCAAGAATTAAATTAACTTCACTTGATGTTTTGTGACAGTGGTCACTGGTCAAGACGGTTTTCAGAGCAGATTCTCACACTTGAGTTAAGTTTAATCCAAAACCCTGGAAGGAGCGGCTCAGTGAAGGTGGTCTTGAAACTGTGCAGGAGGGTCATTGTGTCTGAGATGTTATAAAATGACAGAGAGCCAGCGGGACAGTCCAGAAACACACCTATTGTGTGACTATTGGGTACTTTACATGTGGTTGTAGTAGATATTTTATTGTGATCAAAAAAGTAATGGGAATTAAAATACCTAAAACTCCAGGACTTGTCATTGAATCCAAAGAGACTTTCTTTACCTCTGCCTTTCCGTTCAATCCCTTTATATGTCACTCCAATTACAACCTCATCTCCACTCCACTCGACCTCCCAGTACCAACGAGCCCCCGTCAGAGCTTCTCTGCACAGAACTTGTTGCCAATGGTCAAATCTGTCAGGATGTTCAGGATACAGTGATATTGCCTGCTGACATGTCACCCTCTTTGTCCCTTCAGACAGGCGGAGTTGTCTGTTTGCCGTGTTGTGGTCCAGCGTGAGTGGACAGGAGTCTGAATGGACAGAAAAAGAAAGAAAATGAGTAAAGAAATTAGGTGACAATACGACACCTGTGACTTACACTGTCATGGCACCAGTAACAGGGACAGTACTTAAATTCTATTGCATGTATTTGAATGGTAAGCTTGAGTGGAGTACCAACAGAGTGGCTATCTGTGTACAAGGAGGGTCAGAGGGGCCTTTCTTTACTTAGGAGGTTGAGGTCGTTTGGTGTTTGCATGCCATTCTTACATGTTTTCTACCAGTGGCCAGTGCCATCTTCAATGTACTAGTGTGATGGGGAAATGTCATTGGTGCAGATGATGACACCAGGCTGAACAAACCAATTTAAAAGGGTGGCTCAGTTCTCTGAGTCAGGTTGGACTCACTGGGGAAAGTGGTGGAGCAGATGGTCACTCAGGCAGCAGCTTACTATTCTGGGTAGTTTCACTCATCCATTATATACGCTAAACAGAGGAGATCCTTCAATCTGAGACAACTGTTTTGCTCCAAGCAGGGTCATGTGAGGTTAGGCCTGTCGAAATTGTCCATGTTACTCCTAGGAGAAGGCTGCATCATCAGGTTGATGTTTATTTTAAACTCAGTAACAGAAACAATTCACCCAGTTATCAAAACTGTAAAAAAGAGCCATTCTGAGTGCTGGTGACTTCAACCAGGCTACTATGGATAGACCAAACTTCTATCAGCATGCTCCTTTTCTGAACAAAACAACCTGTGGTCCATCTGGACAGGACTTGTCATTTTACTGCCACCTACAAACCACAACAGCTCTCCCTTATCCAAGACAGAAGTTCTCATTTGTGTTTTTGGGGGGTTGTTGTTTGTTATTAGCTAATAGCTGGTGTGTGCTGAGCATAGAATGGCTGCCGTCACATCATCCAGGAAGAAGCTACACGTCGGTGGTGGCTGAAGTGGTTTCCTACTGTCACTATATAAATGCAACTAATTAATTAATCCCTTCCCTTGGCCATCAGGCTCTATAATGAGTCACTTGATGGCTGTTGTGGTCTTCATCCCCCTGTGCTGAATAATATTGAGCTGGTCCAGGAAATATTTTAGATAGATAGATAGATAGATAGATAGATAGATAGATAGATAGATAGATAGATAGATAGATAGATAGATAGATAGATAGATAGATAGATAGATAGATAGATAGATAGATAGATAGATACTTCATTAATCCCAAGGGGAAATTCACATAATCCAGCAGCAGTATACTGATACAAAAAACAATATTAAATTAAATAGTAATAAAAAATGCATGTAAAAGCAGACTATAACTTTGAATAATGTTAGCATTTACTCCCCGGGTGGAATTAAAGAGTCGCATAGTGTGGGGTCTCCTCAGTCTGTCACTGAAGCTGCTCCTCAGTCTGGAGATGATCCCGTTCAGTGGATGCAGTGGATTCTCCATGATTGACAGGAGTCTGTCTGCTCAGTGCCCGTCGCTCTGCCACAGATGTTACTGTACAACTTTACTCCTACAATAGAGCCTGCCTTCTTAACAAGTTTGTCCAGGCATGAGGCGTCCCTCTTCTTTATGCTGCCTCCCCAGCACACCACCATGTAGAAGAGGGCACTCGCCACAACCGTCTGGTAGAACATCTGCAGCATCTTATTGCAGATGTTGAAAGATGCCAGTCTTCTAAGAAAGTATAGTCGGCTCTGATCTTTCTTACACAGAGCATCAGTATTGGCAGTCCAGTCCAGTTTATCATCCAGCTGCACTCCCAGGTATTTATAGTTCTGTACCCTCTACACACAGTCACCTCTGATGATCACAGGGTCCATACTTTTGAAGAATATCTATCTATCTATCTCATAGTGACATTCACATCTGTCCTTCTATTTCTTTCCTCAACAGAAGACTCAGTCTGCTGCTCCTTTCTGAGGTCACCTCACCCCTCCCTCCATTAAGATGCCATCTTGTTTCTTCTCTGCATCACCAACTTTTCATAATGAAGGGCAGCTTTAAATCACCTAAGTAGGGCGAGTGTGTCACAATGCCATCTGGTGAACTCTGATCCAAACTATAACTCACAAGTAAGTCCCCTTAACCTTGTTACATTACCAGGCTCCACCCAGACACAGACATTAACACTTTCTGTTTTGATTATTTAAGTTCAAGAAAAAGAAGAAAACGCCTTACATTTTAAGAGGTAATTTCTACTTCTCAGATTCTGCAGGATACGGCCTGGATTATCAGCCCCTGAGGAGAGGAAAAGAAATGAAGAATGTGAACCCTGAGCACTTGTGACATGCAGCACAGAGTCTTCTCCCACTATGGGGTGTCTCTGAGATCATTGAGAAGGACACCTGAGGACACACAACCCACCGGTCTCAGTGGTCTTCACAAACTCCCAGCCTTTGATCTCCTCCAGGCTCCTCTTCAGGTAAGAAAGGTCCTTCCTCAGGGTCTCAGGGAGGAAGTCTCTGTTAAGAGTGCTGTTGGATGAACGTCCACCTTCAGGAGGAGCACAGAGAGATGAGAACTTCTGTGTGAGGAGAGCAAAGACAAGGGTGTGACGAGAAGGCTCTTATGTTTTAGCCAGGGTTATTTCACTAGCATATTTTTTTCCTTCCCTTGCCTTTTTCATTCATTTTTCACTTTAATTACTTTTTTATTAGTTTTTTTGTCAATATTGTTCTGTTCATTTACTATTTAGTTACTATATTTCACGTATTACTATTTTTAATTATGTTTAGAATTGTTAATGTTCTGTTTCCTTAAATGTATTTCTGTTCTTTGTGTTTTGGGGGAGGCGGCACGGTGGCGCAGTGGTAGCGCTGCTGCCTCGCAGTTAGGAGACCCGGGTTCGCTTCCCGGGTCCTCCCTGCGTGGAGTTTGCATGTTCTCCCCGTGTCTGCGTGGGTTTCCTCCGGGCACTCCAGTTTCCTCCCACAATCCAAAGACATGCAGGTTAGGTGGATTGGCGATTCTAAATTGGCCCTAGTGTGTGCTTGGTGTGTGGGTGTGTTTGTGTGTGTCCTGCGGTGGGTTGGCACCCTGCCCGGGATTGGGTCATGCCTTGTGCCCTGTGTTGGCTGGGATTGGCTCCAGTGGACCCCTGTGACCCTGTATTTGGATTCAGCAGGTTAGACAATGGATGGATGGATGTTTTGGGGGTCAAACCCCAAGAAGCAGGACCACCCCTTGCATAGCGTTTGCCCCAACCCATAAAAATGAAGGCTGAGACGAGACATGGAGTCCCTTGCGATTCATTGAAGTGCTTCAGTGGAGTTCTGATTTCAGCTCATGAGTGTTGCTGTTTTCATTGGATTTTCTGTTTTTTTTCTACTCTTTTATTTCTATCCTAGGATTATGATTTAATATATTGTACTGAGAATTGATTTCAGTTTGCCCATTTGGCAACTTCTTTTCTCTCCTTTTGGCCCTTTTTAACATTTTGTTTTATTTTATTTCAATAAACTAGGGGGCTTTGCCCCCTGCTTGCGTTGCTCGCCAACCCCCGTGTTTGGTTTTCCGGATACACACTTTTAAGATTTTTTTTTCTTTGAATTGTTGCTATTTCATTAGTTTCACTTTTATTTCAGAACTTCTGTAAAAACAATATTGGGAATTTTTTGAGTCCCAATGTGCTAAATCTTTTTAATGAGGTCAGTGAGACGTCTTTAATGACTTTGTACCATAAATCACGATTAGTTTCTTTCTTTGGAATTTCAGCACAGACAAAACGATCGACATCATCAGCAGTTCATAATTTGTTTCGCAAAGTAACCAATCAATGCATGTGAGGTAAACTCCGTGTTTGAAATTCTCTGACTTAAACTTCAAAGTCTTACAATATTTACATATTTCTGACATATCACCTGTGTCCATATATTCGATCTCTACTCGCCTTTTCGTTATTCCTCAAAGTAATAATCTCTCTTTTTTGTGCTAATACGATCTTTACTTTCTTTTTTTATACTTTCTAATTTTCCTACCTTCATATCTTTAACTTTCTCCACAAGTGTATCGTGCCAATGTTGGGTTTTTTTTTTTTGAGCCTTTCGAAATCCACTACTTTAATAATTTCTGACCTGCTCTGCATGTGTATAGCGCCAACGTTTGTGAACATCTTTATGAAGTTCTACTTTGTCTTTTACTTTGTCTTTTAATTCTGAGCTCAATTGGGCGTGCTTTGTTTCAATTCCCCTTGTTCTGGGCGTTCCTTATTTTCTGAATTTGCACCTAGATTATTCTTTTTCTTTTTTGCTCTTTTTTCTTCCAACACTTTTGAGTCTCTTTTCTCTGCGCTGCTTTCTTCTTTGCTTAGTCGTCGACGTTTCATTTATAACGTATGTCCTTATAAGCTTTATATGCGCTGAAACCCTGGATGTGTGTGTGCACAAAGCCTTTGTTTACACGACTGAGTGTTTCGCTGCCCGTGGTCTTATTTGATATTTGGTTGTAAGAAGGGCGTGTCTTACAAGAATCTCATGTTCTGCGCCATCGCGAGACGGTCCTCGGTCAATTTCTTGCCACAAAGTCTCATGTTTAAGGTCCCCTGAGACGCTCCGTGGCCATTATCTTTCGTCTTGCGGGTCTTTTAAGTGTCTTCTGTGATCTTAACGTGAAGATCCCTAGTGTTTCTCTCCAGGATTTTTTTTTTATAATAGAGACATTGTTATATTTTCTTTTAATAAATCTTCCGTTTAAAAAAAATATTCTTTGTCATCTGTTTCTTTTCAAACCTGAGGTTTATGGCAATCCTCTCCATTTTTGTGCATTTTGATTCTGTTTTGCTTCTTTGCTTAAATATTTTTTTAACTTTTAAGGCCAAAGCCCCTTTGGTCAGGATGAAGCCAGCAGTTTAGTAGGCTGAAGAGTAAAGAACCTTTCCTGGACAGGCTACTTTGAATTATGGCCTGCTTTTGCGGTAGTATTCTGGGGTCTCACACCACTTGGAACATTTTGTGTGCTGCATCTACAACAGAGGCCTGCTGGTGTCCTTTAGATCAGTTCTCTCACCTGTAAAAAATGGATGTGGTCCTCTGTCTGCGAAAGCTCGTCCAGCTCGGTGTCTCTCGTTTTCAGCTCCTCGATCTCCTTCTTTAGTCGCTCCATGATCTCGTCAGCCTTTCTCATTTCTCTGCTCTTGTAATCTCTAATGACCTCAGTGACCTCTGACCTCAGCCTCTCAAGAAACTCAAGTACCGAGTTGAAGGTCTCCTCGTGTTCCTGCACCTCCTTCTCTGCAGAGCTCTGATTAGAAGAAAACAGAAATTCATTTTGAACCAATTGAGCTTTTAGAGGAGCTGAAAAACGCGGAGACACCATGTCAAGAAAACGAGCAAACTTTTCTAAGAACTGCTTTGGGTCAGAAAAAGAGTAGCAACTCTCAAGGCCTAAGAGTTCACACTGGAGCTTCTCATTTAGATAATTTGGAGATTAAACAATGGTGGGCTGAGAATTGAGAAAGACCTTTAGTGCGACTTGAGCAGGTCCACAAAACCACAGGGATAAGCACATTTGAGGTGGGCAGCAACTGAGGAGAACAAAGACGTGGTTGTGTTTCAGGCAGGGATCTCAAACTCATGTCTTAGGTCTGTTTTGTGCATTTTCTGATTCTTTATTTATGTTTAACTTTAACTTTTCTTGTTCATTTTTATTATTCTTTGTTTTTGATGGTCTCTATGTGTGTAAGCTCCCTGAGTTATAAACATTTGTTTTATTTGTTTGTGGTCCCCCAAGAGGTGAGGCCACCTGTTAGAAGTTGGCCTCTGCCTTGTAAATCCTTAGGGTCTTCCATACTTTCTTGAAGAAACCTCCTTAATACAAATTACACCAGGCAGTATGTAAAACTACTCCCAGGCTGAACTTTGTAATATTTTTGTGAGACGACGTCACAATTTCACGCCTAAAAATACACTCATGTTCTGTGATCATTTCTGTGAAGCGATGCCAGCTTTTAACACATCCATCCATCTGTCCAACCATCCATGTGTGCTGTGGTTTCCTCCATGTGTTCTGATTTCCTTCCACACCCCAAAGACATCCAGCTTCGGTGGAGCGGTGGTACTAAACTGGCAGTGATATGAGCGTGTGGCACACAATGGCAGTGCACACAGTGCCTGCTGGAATAGACACCAGCTTCACCACGACCCTGCTCTCGGTAAGCAAGTTGTTAAAAATCGGTGGATGGTTGGTAAGTACACCCAGGACCTAAACCTCAATCCCCTTTTTTATGAGGCACTGCACCAGCATGATTCCCCAGTTTAACATTCAGTCAGTCAGTCAGTCAGTCATCGTCCAACCCGCTATATCCTAACACAGGGTCATGGGGGGCTGCTTTAGCCAATCCCGGCCAACACAGGGCGCAAGACAGGAACAAACCCGGACAGGGTGCCAGCCCACCACAGCCCAGTTTAACACCTATACCATAATATTTATATCAGACAGTGTTATACTTTAAAACTTATCTTGTCATGTTTGGTGACTTAAGATGCTTTTGACATGCGATCGACAAATGCTGCAACAAAATCTAATAATAAAAAAATAATGGCGTATGTGTGCTTTTAAAAAGATCAGGCAATGAAACCTAACAAAGAAATGAATGCACTGAACGTCCACATCACTTCCATTTCTAACTAAAGGAGGACCTTCCAGACCTGCGTCATTGTCACTTTTAGGCCCTGAATGGTGTCACAGGGTCCTATGGCTAAAAGAGCCACAGATGGGCCTGCTGCTAAAGGTCGGACCCTCTTGGATTTTCTTACTTCCAAACACTTAGAGTGATATAAGAAAATCTAAATATGAACGGCTTATGGCGTCTCATTAGGACACGAGACTCGCCTGAATCCCCACCACTGACTTTGTCACCTCCTCTCCATTTTTTTTGCCATCTCGTTAATTTAATCCTCACCTCTTGTCCAGTTCCACTATGACATCTTTACGAAACACACCACTCACCTGAATCTTCTCTACCATCTCCTTCATCTCCTCCAGTTCCTTCTCTTTCTCCTCGATTCTCGTTTTTAGTTCAGCCTGCCTGTTTTCCGCCTGACTCTGCGTGGATAAAAATAAATGCAAGAGAACTGTCAAAGATGTAGGTAGACGGAAAACGGAGTCTAGCAGGGATTATCAGAAAGAAAAGCACAGAAGGAGAATTAGGAAGGAAAGACCAACAAGTGGACAAGAGCTGAGCGGAATAAGTGTGAGAGACCTGCGTGGAAAAGTAAATGATCTGAAGAAGTTACAGCTGTGACACGGGAGCGATGACTGATGTGTCACTGTGTGTTCCAGTTCAAATAATTTCTTTAACTTCTCAAAAGCCCGGCATTTGTAGGTTTTATAAAACAATTTTATTATTCCATGTAATCAAAGAAGAACACACCAACACTTCATTATCATTTAGCATTACGTCCTTCTCCCATTTACGTCCATTCCCAGTCCACACCTCACCTGTCTCCCAGTTCTCTCCACATCGGGAGTCACCGTGTCGTGACTCTTATGTTCAGTCGCCGCACACAATAAGCAGATGCAGCTCTCGTCGGTCCTACAGAAGATCTCCAGAACCTTCTGGTGTTTTCCACAGAGTTTCTCTTCAAGTTTTTCAGTCACCTTGTCTATTTTGTGTCTCTTGAAAGCCGGAAACTCCAAGTGGGGCTGCAGGTGAGACTCGCAGTAGGAGGCCATGCAGGTCAGGCAGGTCTTTGAAGCTTTACGTTTTCTCCCTGGACAAACGTCACAGGGCACATCACCAATACCAGCGTAATTCTGAGATGGGCCAGCATGAGCCGTCACCTCCTTCAGGTTCTCGATCAGTTCTGCCAATATGGTGTTTCTGTTTAGCTCAGGCCTCACGTTAAATGTTTTTCTGCACTGAGGACATCTGTAGCCCCCCTGTGTATCTGTCTGGTCCCAGCAGTCATTAATACAGTCCATACAGTAGCTGTGTCCACATGGGATGGTGACCGGCTCCTTCAGGACCTCCAGACACAGCGAGCAGACGTATTGATCCACAGACACGGAAGGTTTAGCTGCTGCCATCGTGACTCGAGCTCCCGTCTGAACAACACAGGCGCTGTTTCTGAACAAACGAAACTGAAAGAAACTCGACTGCCTGCCATAATGAAATGTGGACAAACCGGTCGGCAAGGTGTGCCGTTACTGTGACATCATGGCAGCTGGGATTACAATCGATAATTAACACGGCACAGTGTGTGTCATTACGGTGACAGCAGTGCCAAATGAGCTGTAATAAACCTCTAATAAACTCTTTAACTGATGACGGAGTGCCACTTTTTTTCTATATTTAGATGAAGCCAAATGTCAAAATGCTTTCTCTCTTTTTTTAAATGTGTGTGTTTCTTATTGTTCAAAGTAGCAAACTTCCCACTTATGTAGTAAACGAGGTGTCACTGCGTAGTAGTGAAACAGGACAAACTTTAAAAATCATTAAACAAACAGGTATTGCTAGCTTAGTGGAGGAAAGGTCTACTCCAACACGTGGCGAGAGGTAGAGCGACTCGAACGGAGGCTGGCACATGAGTGAGGAGGGCACTGCCCCACCAGGCTCCCCACTCCTGACGTCACGCCTCCCCTGCCTCTCGGCTTTACAAAGGCAGACTTTGAGGACTTGTGCTCTTCCTGCTCCTTTGCAAGTTCGGGTTATTAGTCGCAGGAGCTCATCAACGTGAACTTGCTGACCGATCAGGTATTTCACAAACATCACTGAGTCGCGCCATGCCAGTTGTTTAGGATGGTGTTATCCATTTCTCATTCATCCATCCATCCATTATCCTAACCACAGGGTTATGGGGGTCTGCTGGAGCCAATCCCAGCCAACACAGGGTGCAAGGCAGGAAACAAACCCCGGGCAGGGCGCCAGCCCACCGCAGGGCACACACATGCACCAAGCACACACTATGGACAATTTAGGATCACCAATGCACCTAACCTGCATGTCTTTGGACTGTAGGAGGAAACCAGAGCACCTGTACGGAACCCAAGCAGACACGGGGAGAACATGCAAACTCCACGGTGGGAGGACCCAGGAAGTGAATCCAAGTCTCCTAACTGCGAGGCAGCAGTGCTACCCACTGCATCACCATGCCACCCCTTGTCATTCAGATTGATTATATTTCCATGCACTGTGGTGGAGTATGCAAACATCAAAGTGCAATTCGCAGCAACGTCCAGTTTTCCAAATGTAATCGGAGTGGTCAGCTGCACACACTGCTATGGAGGCGCCGTCATAGAATGAATTTGCTTATATAAATAGAAAGCATTTCCACTTTATTAATGTGAAAATCATCCATTTTGCAAAAATGCATCTCAATAATGTTTTGGTGAGTTATACAAGTGTCTCCCCAATAATTGCAGCAGTTCCCTAATCAAACGGTGTGAGCCCCCAATATCCACCACATCATCCAGTGGTGTTGACACTCAGGTGGTGGGCTGAGACTCTGATATCTTTGATCTTTGATATCTGACCACTTCTTTTTAATTTCAGGCACTGTGAGACTTTCTGAACTTGCCTCCATTACGCTGTGTTACTCCATCAATTTTCTTCTGTTGTTTATACCACTACTTGAGCCACCAAATACTACATTTTTCCTTCTGTTCACTTCATTGAGCAGGATCTTCATTTCACCTTCTTTTTTGTTTAAGCATGCTTTTGCCTTCGTCTTTTAATATTTGTATTTATTAGCATATTAAAATAGGCATAATTCTGGGCTTGTGGTGCTGTTGGCTCATGTATGTGTGTTAAAAATCACATTGATTGGAATTTATAAAAGAAAGTGCATAGAATTTCGCTTACGCAGTTTTATGCATTGGATTATTTTTGTGCATACGCAAATTTCTAGTTTTGTCCGTACACCATGTTTTAGTGTGAATTCTTACCAAAGCCGTTATACATGATATAGATAGATAGATAGATAGATAGATAGATAGATAGATAGATAGATAGATAGATAGATAGATAGATAGATAGATAGATAGATAGATAGATAGATAGATAGATAGATAGATACTTTATTAATCCCAAGGGGAAATTCACATACTCCAGCAGCAGCATCCTGATAAAAAACAATATTAAATTAAAGAGTGATAAAAATGCAGGTATAACAGACAATAACTTTGTATAATGTTAACGTTTACCCAAAGGGGTGGAATTGAAGAGTCGCATTGTGTGGAGGAGGAAGGATCTCCTCAGTCTGTCAGTGGGCCCCCTGATGTGAACATCCTTCCCAAGGGAACTGAACACAACCCAGTTTACCAATCCTGACAAGATCAGTTGATCTGCCCATACTTTCATGACTGAAGTGTTTAGGCAGAGCTGTACATCATCAGTAAATGTTAGCCAATAATCTGTGAATAACTTCACAGAGGGTCCGGACCCTCACATGGGCCATTTGGCATAACGGAAAGGCCTCCTGAAGGAGATCAAAAGAGAAACACCATCCATCAGGATGTTATGAATTGATTGCTTTTTTCCCCCTCGTATAATTCAGTGAGATATAATTTAATTAGTAAGAAATGCTGAAACATCTTGAAACAGCCTGGCAGCACCTGACATGAAGGCAATTTCACAGACTACAAAAAGCAAGACTTTAAAAGATAAGTAAAGACATTCAGGTTGTGAAAGAAAATTGGAAATAAAAAAATGAGACAAAGCAGAGGGTTGTTATAATCATTTTAATAAGAAGTTAAATTATCAAGGGAAGTTTATTACATACTTTGCACAACATCTGAGAGGTCTTTTGAGAAACTCCACTGGACTTACATACAAAAACAGCTTACAGACGCTCCGTGACCTGACACCTACTTGAACCGAGAGCTGACATGCCAACCTGCTTGTCTCCAGTCTATCATCTGTAGAGGGCGGCCATTAAAGATAAACCAGCCTGAGTGTGTGTGTCTGCCAAGTCCTGTGGACCGCACTGCTACAACTGGCTCGAATACATCACTAGGACCAACACTGGGTGCCGTAAGTGTGCATGGTATCTTTGCTAAATTCCACCTCTTACTTACCAGATTACTTTGGCAAAATGTGATGACCTATTGGGTGACAGCCCCACCACTTATGTGCTTCTGGATCCAGTCCAGTACTTTAAAAAGAACTTTTAAGGTAAAAGCAGCTTCTAAGGGCTCATTTATACTTCACGCTCAGAACGCGTACGCACCCACATCATGGCTGCCACGCGTTCCCAGCGTTCATTTCACGCGTCCTCTGAGCAGGTCCTCAGAAATTAACGCGACGCGTGCGCGAGTTGCAGTACCAGCAAAAAGTCGGGGGGCGCAGTGTGCTAAAAGTCGGAACGTAACGTCAGAGTCTCTGTTTACTATCTACATGTGACAGCAAGCCGCTATGGAGATCCTTCGGGGATCGATGTGCGCGCTTTGCTGTTTGATGAATGGCTCAAATACAGCGCTATACATTATGTAGCCGATGTGAAGTTGCAAAAAAAAAATAAAAAATAGACGGCACAAAAGATGGTATGTGAGACTTTTAAAATGTATCGTGTCATTTATATAGGTCTTTTTTACTTTTTAATTTTTGCAACTTAACAACAGCAACATAATGTATAGCGTTATATTTGAGCCACTGAGAAAAAAATAAAGGACACGGTGAAAACGTGTATTTTAGATTAAAGTGGAAATTTCGGCTTTAATCTCGAAATTTCCACTTTAACCTCGTAGTTTACTTTATCATTAAAGCAGACGGTCGCAAACGTCATCCCAGTTTTTAATCGCTATGAGCTTCTTGTACCTGACAGCAGGTAAAGTAAAACAATAAAAAATAGATGGCACAAAAGATGGTATGTGAGACTTTTAAAATGTATCGTGTCATTACGATCGGGAATATGCGACGCTTGAATATAAAAGCACCACGGATGCATCTGTATGTCGGCATTTTGCTTCAGCAGCGGAAAGCAGCAATAGATCGCCAAACAGAACAAATTAAATGTCTGATATTCCAACTCTCTGCACATTTAGAATCTTTAGATTTATACTTGATATCACTTTCATGATGAAATGCATTAAAATGTATGTTACATTTTACATATAATTTCGTTTAAATAATGAATACAGTTAATAAATACACACATGGGCAAATAATTACACACATGGGGGTGTCACGGTGGCAGAGCGATAGCACTGCTGTCTCGCAGGGAGTTATGTTGCTGGTATTCCACACTGTGCTCCGGTTTCCTTCCATAGATATGCAGATTTGGGGATTTGGTGCCGCTAAAATGACGCTAATGTATGTGTGTGCTTGTATTCACCTTGCGATGAGCGGAGACCTCGTCAAGGGACTGTTTCTCACTCGTGCCCAATGCTTCCTGGAATGGACACATACATCCCTGGATTTATGGATTTAATCAATAAACATCATTTTCAGAGATATTGCGGTAAGGTGTCATCAGAATTTAATAGGTGTTCTAGGCAATTCACAACACAGAGAAGCCGAACATGTTCTCACCACGATAATATCTCGCACTGCCACCTGGTGGATTCCTCCAGATTTACGTAAAGAACGCGCGCAAGTATAAACACTACAACGCTTGCGTAACAGGAGTGTCCGCTGCAGCATGCGTCACGTCGCGTGAAGTATAAATGAGCCCTAACAGGTGGAAGTAGTCACATGGTTTCGGATTACAATAAGGAGCCCTGAAAACTGCATAATAAAATGAATCCGGCTTTACGTTATCATCCTGACCTGGAATGGGATATTAATGAACAGAGCGCATTTTGTTTCTCTCGATGTTCGAAGAATTCAGTTTATTTTGATTGTGTGTGTTTTATATCTCTAATCTATGTTGAACAAGAGTAGCACAGAAATTGAATAAAACGCAAAGAAATTGTCCACTTTGGCTGCATTTCTGTTCAGTTTCATTAAGATTCATATTTGGGCTTAGGTAGGTCAGCTCAGGATGGGTGCTAAGGGTGCTTGGCATAAAGGCGGCAAGAAACCTCTGCAATAAACGCATTGGGCCAATGGGCTGCCGAGTGCTCATCCTCCATGAATTGTGAGAATAATCTCAGTAATCCTGTCACCCGAAAGGAGAAATGTGTTGGATGCTGATTATCACTTATAGGTACCACTTCCTATCATATCTATCTATCTATCTATCTATCTATCTAATCCTGCCAACTATACCAAAGTCTGTCTATCTATCTATCTGTGTAATCCTGCCAACTATACCAAATACTGTATACCTGATATAGAGTATCTGTCTATGTAATCCTGCCAATTATTCCAAATTCAATCTATCTATGATATAGTGCCTTTCATATCTGTCCATCTCTATATATTAAACATTTTTCACATAGGACTGTTTTGTTTGGAGATTTTCTTTTTTAGGTAATATGGAAAGAAGTCTAAAATCAAAAATAACCTATCATAATACCAAGAACATTGATCAGTTATCCTTCTCTAAGTCTGTTGGTGCTTTCTGTCTCCACAATGTTTCTGGGTTGTCTTCCCCTATGCAGATGTTATCTCTATATAATTCCACATTGGCACAAATTTTGGATCATTATGCATTTTGTTAAATCTTTGAATGTTCCTGCTACCCGGTCATCTCCATGGTTTACAGCAGAATTGTGTACCATGAAACAAACTGGTCGCCACTTGGAAAGGCTCTGGAAGAAGACTGGTTTGGCTGTTCACACCCTGGCTTACACCGAACACCTGAAGAAATACAGATGTGCCTTATCCGCTGCACGTTCAAAATACTATTCCTCTCTTATTGACTTTGATACTTGTCACCCTAGATCTCTTTTTAATACAGTTAACAGACTTTGTCAACCTGCTGGTAAAAATCAGTATTTTTCTGTTGAGCACTGTAACCTATTTTTGGACTATTTTCAGTCAAAAATTATGACCATATATCAAATATATATATATATATATATATATATATATATATATATATATATATATATACGCACACATTTCCCTACTAATCATTCCTTATCTCTGTCTACTGATTAGACTTCTAAATCTTCAATTTATTTCCCTAAATCTAACCCCACTACACCAATTTATATTGCTAAAGTAATATCTAAATTAAATCAATTTACCTGCCACTGAGATCCTACCCCTACTTTACTGATGAAGGCTTGCACTGACAAACTTTCTGCCCCCATTTCTCACTTTATCAACTGTAGTTTGCGCACACGAGTTGCTCCAAGTGATTTAAAAACTGCTGCTGTAACCCCTGCTTTAAAAATAAACAGGCTCAGATCCCTTACAGCTAAAATTTTACAGCCCAATTTCTAATCTTCCATTTATGACTAAGATCTTAGAAAAGGTTGTCGCTGCTCAACTCAATTATAATTTAAATTTACAAAACCTGCTTGAGCCTTTTCAATCAGGACTCAGAACCCTACATAACACTGAAACTGCTTAACTTAAGGTGGCCAATGACTTACTGATAACCACAGATTCTGGGATGGCCGCTATTCTAGTTCTCCTTGACGTTTGATACAGTTAACCAGGACATTTTACTGTCCCGACTCTCAGCTATTGGTATCTCTGGTCCCGCTCTTTCTTGGTTCACATCATACCTCAGTGATCGCCAGTATTACGTCTTCATTAGGGAATCCAAATCTGCCGCTACTTCATTCACACAAGGTATCCCTCAAGGGTCAGTTCTTGGTCCAATATTCTTCAACATCTCTCTGCTCCCATAGA
The DNA here is from genome assembly GCF_016835505.1 of Polypterus senegalus. NCBI lineage: Eukaryota > Metazoa > Chordata > Cladistia > Polypteriformes > Polypteridae > Polypterus > Polypterus senegalus. Next base: position 3,053,938 of record NC_053163.1, on the reverse strand, counting down.
TGAGATTACTCGTTGGTGTGGTCTGAGCTTCCACTGCTATTCTGATGACACACAACTTTATTTAAGTGTTGATGGAACTGCAACATCTTCACCTGTTGCACTGACTGACTGCATTCGGGAAATCAATAACTGGATGACAGATCATTTTTTACAACTCAATCCTGATAAAACAGAAATCTTATTTGCTGGCACCACATCTGTCCTCTCTACACTTCGTGGGCTAACAAATGACATTGATGGGATCCTGGTTCAACCCTCAGCATCAGTCCGTAATTTGGGTGTCATCTTTAATCAGCTTCTTACTTTTCAATCACACATCAGCTCAATAGTGCAGACGGCCTTTTTTCATCTCCGCAGCATTGCTCATCTGCATTCTTTCCTCAGTGTGAAAGATACTGAGTCACTGATTCACGCCTTCATCACTACCCGTCTGGACGACAGTATTGCAATGCTTTGCTTTATGGCCTCCCGACTAAATATATCAACAGATTACAATATGTTCAGAATCCTGCTGCTCGTTTACTTACACACACTAAAAATCTGCTCACATCACTCCTGTCCTCTATGAGTTACACTGGTTACCAGTTTCTTCAAGAATCAAATATAAAATTATCCTTCTCACTTTTAAAGCCTTTCATGGTTTAGCCCCTCATTATCTGTCTGAGCTGCTGCTTCCTTACACTCCTGCCCGTGCATTACGATAATCGGACGCTAACTTACTCAACGTACCTAAATACAGGTTAATAACTATGGGTGGCAGAGCTTTCAGAGTGATAGCCCCTAAAACTTGGAATTCTCTCCCTCTCAGCCTTCCCATAGAAAAGTCTATTATTAATTTCAAACATCTGTTAAAAACACATCTCTTCAATAAGTATTATTCTTCTTCGTGTATGTAATTTCTATTGTCTTGTATTGAATTGTAAAGTGTCCCTGAGTGTATGAAAGGTGCTACATAAATAAAATGTATTATTATTACTATAAGTTTTGAGGTCCGGGAATTCTGCTCAATAATTGAGGTATTGGAGAGTGGTGACATGTCACACATCGATTAGCACATGAAAATATGAATTAACGGGTACCATGTGACGGTTCACCGACAAAAGCGCGATAGACATATGCGCCTTGACAAAACCGCAACAGACAAATGAGCGCCAACAAACCTGCTAAATGGTTTTTGACAAATGCGCGCCGACAAAATCGCCTTTCACGTCTACCTGACCTCATTTGTTAAACCTTTTTCTTTTATCACAAGCGTGTTTTGACATCTTTCAGGTAAAGCAGAGAGACATTTCGAGATCAGGTAGTTCTTCTTCCTAACATGGCACCAGCGAGTGGCGATTAGCACATCTGACTCAGCCTTTCACATGACAGTAGTGACCCTGTGAATCTACATATTAAGTTCAACTCTTTTTTCGTTTGTCGTGTTATCTCATCTCCTCGACTCCTTCTCTAATACGTTTCAAGCCATTTTGGGATTAGGTCACCTCCGTCAGGGTCATTTCAGGGTAATTCTCTGTCATGCTAAGGTGGTTATCTGACTCATCTGGGTGGTGGGATCTCTATAAGAAGCTAGGAATGTGATGGTGGGCAACATCTTCATGTTAGCTAAGTAAAACTGAAAAGCATTTGTGGACAAATAAGAACAGGACTGGAGAACTCATCCAAATGTCCATTTCAAGAGTCCATTGCAACTAATTCAAGGCTCACAGTGACCTGCAGTCTACCCTGGTCACCAGGGAAGAGACAGCATGGGATGGGATGCCAGTCCATCAAAGGGGACTCTCATGCACACACCCATTAAAACCTAAAACAAAGGAAATTGGGATCTAGGAGGGAAATTGGAGGACTCAGAGGAAAAAGCCACATGGACAATAGAAGAACGTGGAAATTTCACACAGACATTGACTTGACCTGGACTTAAAGTCAGTGACGTGGAGCTGCTAACCAATGTGCCTTTGTATTCAGTTACCTGGGTGGTCATTCAGACTTCTGCATAGAAATGACATACGGATTTCAGCGCAACCTATTGAATTTTCATTTTAACCTGTCTGTGTGATCGGAGGCCTGCAGATGACGCCTATCACTGGTCAGACTGGTACAGAGGACAGATTGTCACACTGGAGTTTTCTCCAACCCAAAACCCTGGGTAGAGCGGCTCAGTGAAGGAGGTGTTGAACCTGTGCAGGAGGGTCATGGTGTCTGAGATGCTATAAAAGGACAGAGCGCCAGCCGGATAGTCCAGATAGATGCCTATTTTGTGACTGGAGGGGGCACTAATTTCAGTCTTCTTCTTATTGTGCCACACAGAATAACCGTACTGAGAGCAGGACAAAATCCATGATTTCACACTGAAACCAAGGCGGCAGTCGTAACCCCAGCCTTTCCGTTCTATTCCTTTATAAGCGACTCCAATCTCTGCCTTTTCGCCCATCCATTCAACCTCCCAGTAACAACGAGTTCCACTTAGAGCCTCTCTGCATAGAACCTGGGACCACCAGTCAAATCTGTCAGGATAATCAAGACATGGGGACACCGTATCCTCAAATGTCACCTTCTCGTTCCTTTCCGACAGGCGAAGCCATTGATTTGCCGTGGTGGGGTCCAGGGTGAGTGGACAGGAGTCTGAAAGGAGAGACAAGAAAACGAGTGAGGAAATCAGCTGTCACTCAGTGTGCTTACAAGCCGGGATAAGGCGAGTGACCCGGTTAAGGCAGAAACCTTAATTTACAGGCACCAGTAGTCTTCTGGAGTTCTCCTTTGGGAAAAGGATCCGATGTCATTAAAACTGTAGAGAAAACAGTTAAACGTCACCTTCAGTCACCATGCATTCAAAGCCCATCATGGAGCCTGTGATCATTTTCTTGCGCTTTACAAATAATTGGACCCTCACGAGCTGTAAATTAAATACCATCCATTACAAAGTATAACAGAAATAAGGTACGATGGAAATTCTGAATAAGTAGCCAACTTCAGCACCATCGTGACCTGAGCCCCCAAAGATGCAACATATGGGCAGTGGCCCCAGTGTCACCCAGTAACACTGTTTCAAATGCATGGATGAAAACTAAACAGACATTTTATTTAGAGGTTTCCTTCAGTGGATTGCATGCTTAGCACGCTCTTTTCTGTTTGGCTGTGCGACTGAACCCTGCGAAGGACTGGAATACCCGTTCCGTGTGCTTCGTGCTTTACACTCAGTGCTGCTGGGATAAGAAAAATACCTTATTGATGTTAAAATACTACAGTAGTAAGGATTGCGTACTATCCAGTAGTATTACTTATCAGTTTTAAAAGCATTCGGACTACGTAACCACCTTACTTTTAACGTGTTACACCAACACTCCTCCCGAGATTGTGCTGCTGAGCATTATGTTCAGATCATTGGCATAGATTTCTGATATATTGAGACAAATTATTTCAAATAAGATAAGCAATAATGCAATTACCCGAGCGTTTGACTTGGCAGATTTATCTTTGTGGACAATTCTACTTGTGACTACAGAAAACACGTGTGAACCGAGTGCAACAGACATGCGCCAGATATTAACTGTAACCCAGTTAAGGGTTTACGTGAACATATATTTACTGTAAACATTTAAATTTAACAACATATTTTCATATTCAAATAGCTGACGCAACTGTAAATCAGCGGTTCTCAAACTGGGGGGCGTTGAAGTTGTACAAGGGGTACGTCGAATAAATGAACAAGACATCAAAATTAAGTTTTTACATTTTTATTTCAAATTTAAATTTGCAAGCATATAATCACAAGAAATGCATTATAACTAAAATTAAAATAAAACATTTCTAAGGCGTAGATCTAATGACTGATACAGTATGTGCCTGCTTTAAAGTACACAGCCTGTCCAGGTTTGGTTTCATATTCGAGATAGCTCCTCTTCTATTTGAAGTTTGTTTCTATGACGAGCGGCGCCACCACTGCTGCTTTTATAGTCGCGTATTTTCAATCCAGAAAGTTCGAGACGTATCGGTATCTGCCGCGAACATTTAGGTAACAGTAGATCAGGTGATAATGCGGCGCGACTGCACCACATTGACAGCGTAGCCAATATTGTCAAATTGAGTTAAATCATTTACTGGGTATTGGGTTATTCTCATGATACAACTAACAGTGGTGTAATATTTGTCGGATGAAAATACGTTCGTCTTGCGCAGAATGACTTCATCGGTGTCTTCATTTACGAGATTTTTAACAATTGAAACATATTTAATCGTTTCTTTACATAAAAAAATAATTAAATAAGAATAAGATAATTTATTCTTTGTTCTTGGGGTTAGAATTATTACCAAAAACCACATAAGGCATTTTAACAGTTATTAAAGCACTTTAAAAAAATAAATTGCAAATATTTCACCGAAGTTAGCCGAACACATGCAAATCTTATGGAAGTAAAAATGATAGGATACCGCGACACCGCGCGAGTATCATACCTGTGTTAGTTGTATCAGGGGTTATTCTCATCTATCTTATATTATGCAGGGGGCACAGAATTATTCCAGGTAGAAAAAGGGGGGGCGAGAAATACAAAAGTTTGAGAACGGCTGCTGTGAATCATTACGGTTCTCATGAACGCCCCAAATTTAGGGGTGTATGCTACTTCAGAATTCTCTTCTAATGCTCAAATATTTTATTTCAAATTCAGAATGAAGGACAGTTTGACCAGACCTTTGTTTTGTACTTCATTTTGTTTCCCACCATTCTTTCCCTCCCCAATTCTCTCATTTTCAGCCTTTTTATCCTATCGGTTTTTGACTCCACTGCACCATGGAGGTTATGAATACTTTTGGCCGTATGCGATGGATTTCGACCTGCTGATAGCAAAAATTCTCTTTAAATTTTGCTTCATGTATCGTTTTATTGCAATCTACCATTTCTGTGATTGGCGCAAGGTTTATCATATGTGGGGGTTTTCTCTGACCCGTAAGTCAGGAGGACACAGAAAAAAAAAAAAAGTTGAAGTGGTTTGAAAACATTCCTACGTAATTCTTATGAGCACAATATATTTAATACTCTAAAAGGCAGTTCCCCTATTTGGGGGCTTACTAAAACTGAAGTCTGCCTCTTGTAGTTGGGGGCTTTTTGAACAGGCCAGTGAAGATCATGTCCAGCTTTCGTGGCACTATTTGTCATGTTCCCAATTCCTACTCACAACAAAAAAGTGGGCTTGTGTAGGCCAACATGCCTGGCTCTAGAGTTTGGTGTCAGGCTGCCTAGGGCAAGGCCACTCTACAGACATACCACAGAAGATTAGGGCCTGGTTTGTGAGTCTTTTAAAAGGCCATCACTCCTTTTGTTTTTTTCAAGTACACTCAAATCATAACAGTCAGTTAATTCACATGATTTGGACCATTAAAGGTTTGCTTCAGATTAGTAGCCATCTACTTTTGCACATTGCTATTGTAAGAGAACACACACACACACACCCCAAAGGTGCTGTATAGATTGTGTAGAATTGCCTCATATTTGTTTCTTGTGAACAACGACTTGCTCAGGGCCACATTCAGGGTCATAAGTGACAATTATGACTTAACATTTGCTGCTTTAGCTAACTGGCCAGACAACATGTTGTGATATAAGAAACCCCGGCTTCTCATTTGGTGGCTGCTGTACTTCTGCCTCCAGTGAGACGCGTCTTCTTTCTTCCCTGATTCTTCTGCTCGTCACAATGAGGCAAAGGCTTTAAGACAAACCACTGGGGCAAATGGTAGAGTTAGTGTGTAACAGCGCCACCTGCTGAACTCTAAGTCAAGCTACAAGAAACACATTTATCCTTTCACGGCCCCGAAGTGGACGTATACTGGCCACTTAACACTATTAAAGTGATGTACTCCTTTCAGAGATAGTAAGTCATGAAAATGTTCCTTTTAAGAAGTTCAATAAAATAAAAAGAAACTCACATTTTCCAATTCCATTTCTGCTCTTCAGATTCTGCAAGGTGTAACCTGGAGGGTCAACATCTTAAAGAGAAGAAGAAAAGCAAATGGTCAGAATTAGCAGGGCAGATTCTTTTATCAACTCTCCATCTCCCTGGATTGGCTGAGGAGGTCACTTGAGGACACAAACCCACCCATCTCAGTGGTCTTCACAAACTCCCAGCCACTCATCTCCTCCACGTATTTCTTCAGATCACAAAGATCCTTCTTTAGAGTCTCAGGAAGGAAGTCTTCATTAATAGCGATGATGGGTGCATCTTCATCTCCAACAGGGACACAGAGAGATGGGAGTTTCTACAAATGGAAAGGAGAAGAAATGAAAACATTACAGATGAAGACTTCTGCTTCAAACGGGCCTCCTGGTACCCCTGGGGGTGGTATGGCTCACCTGGAGGAAGTGAATGTGGTCATCTATCGATAAAAGCTTAGTCAGTTCAGTGTCTCTACTTTTCAGCTCCATGATCTCCTTCTCCAGTTGTCTGATGACATCTTCTACCTTGTCTACTTCCCTCTTCTCGTAATCTCTGATCAGGTTGGTGACATCTGACCTCAATTTCAGCAAAGTCTCAAAAGTCTCCTCATGTTTCTGAACTTCTCTTGCAGCAGAACCCTGATTAGAAGAAGATGGAAATGCATTTCGGCCACTTGCACTTCAGAAGAGGTATAGAACCTGGAGACACTGAGAATTGCTGCTGTCCTGGAGGGTGGAGCACCACAGAGCCCCAAACCCCAAACACAAATGCACGGACAAGTCCCAAGTTCAAAAAAAAGTTTTTTATTTTAAAGAAATACCTTCATACCACAACTACAAGCATTCTTCTTCTCTCTGCTGCTACTCCTCCCAGGATCCAACTCACCTGGACACGGCACTGCTGCTCTTTTTATTGAAGACCTGACAGAACTTCCGGTGACAAGACATCGCCCATTCAAAGCGCTTCAGAGTCACACAGAAGTCCCATAAACTAAACAGTGTAACTCTTTGCAGGATCCCCTGACAGCACCCATGGACCCCAAAGGGGCTGTCCCACTAGACTACAATTCCCAGCATTCCCTGCAGGTGTCCAAATGGGCACCAAAGCCCAGAGATGCTGCCATCTAGCAGGTTGGGGAGAATACAGCCTTAATATGGAACCTCCCTCAGTCTCTCTGTTACATTGGCCTCCTGACCAGTTAAGGGAATTGGGCCAATCCTGGCAGGGACACCAGTCCATGTGTGCTGCCCGTTACAAGGGTAAAATCATTATGTTGGAACTGCAGACATTATACTAAATAAAAAAACAACAACAACAAGCTTCAATCTGCCTCTATTATAAGTTTTGCTCTTTTTTTCATTTTAATCAA